>NW_014577074.1:87321-92806 GCF_000485595.1 Priapulus caudatus
TGGCTGGTGGTTGCGTGGTGTGGTGTTCGTCGTGGTCGTGGTGCGCGGCGGTTCGGCTCTAGGCCGCGTGGCGGCGGCGGCGCGGCGGCGGCGGTGGTGGTGGTGGTGGTGGTGGTTGGTGGCAGTAATAGTAGTAGTAGCAGAAGCAGCAGCCAGCAGCTAGCAGTAGTAAGTATAGTAGTAGTAGTAGTAGTAGTAGTAGTAGTAGTTAGTAGTAGTTAGTAGTGGGTAGTAGTTAGTAGTTGTAGTGGTAGTAGTAGTATCAGCGGCAGCAGAGCAGCAACATTAGCAGTAGTAGCAGTAGAGACGTAGTAGTAAGACATTATGCGCCATCGGCGCATTGAAGGGGAGGAAGCGGGTTACGGGGTGAACTTGGTGGCTGTTGTGCGCACGGCCTCCGCCCGCCGGGTTCCATCATTGCCATCGCGGCTGGAAGCGAACACCGATGGATCTTATCCGCCCGCTACGGGCCTACATAATATCAAACACCACCCCGTTAAAAATCCTTATTGCTTGACCGGTATTAATAACTGCCTGCTGGCCAGGCTTATCTAACTTCATCTGCTGCTTCATTTCGCGTGCACCTGCTTGCCTGTTTTGCGTGACCCCAAGAGTCGAGATTTACATCACGGCGATAATGTGAGCGCCGAGGTTTCTATTTGCCCGATGAAGGCGTGTGCGGAAAAAGGGCTCTTTATAAATGATAGGGTTCCGCAATAGTTGAAACTCCGAGCGCGAGTTATTAAATGCCATCATTGGAATTCGTGTCAGTTGGTAAGCCCACGAGGATCAAGCGGTCCGCTCGCGCGTAGGCTCTTCATATCGTCCGTCCCCGTCCATCCTTCCCGCTGGAAGGAAATGCTAATAGCGCAATATAACCAAAACCGCTGTAATCAGAGCGCGCGGTGGTTTTCCCAGTGAATAGACTTTGGCAAATTATTATACCCAACTCTCCTGCTGTACGGGCGTACGTGGGCTTGCGGCGCGTGCGTGCGTGTTATGCGCCGTGTGGGCGTGTGCCCCGCCGTGCGTGCGTTGTGGTGCGCGTATGGCGGTCGTTTTGCCGGCCGATTTTGGGCGCGGATTGTGCGGTAATGCGTTGCGTGCGCGCCGTGTGCGGCGTGCGCTGCCGTGTAATGTATGCGTGCCGTAAGTGAAGGACCGCCTTTCTCTCTCTCTCTCATCTCTCTTCGGAGAAAGCCTGCGCTTTCTCGTCTGCGGCATTGCTCGCTGCGTTGCGGTTTCCCGCGCCCGACAAACGATCCGCGTGTATTTCGCGCTTGCCGCCGCTGCAACGCGATGTGTTATATCGCTTGCCCGCTGCAGACGAGAGTCAACATTGTAGAAAAGCCACAAATCACTTGCTTCCGCTGGGGATCCCTTAGCCGCAAGCTATCAGCGGTGTTGTTTCCGGGAAGCGAGATAGAGGGGGTGCTTACATAATGACCGCGTACGATCCTGTCTCCCTTGTGCACGTGGGCGGGGGCGGCCGTGCGGTTCCTTATCAGCAGTATCGTCCGCGGGCGACGTTGGCCCCGAGAAGCTGCTGTGTATGCGGGGAGCGGCTTGGGAGTGTGCGCGAGGGGGTGAGAAGAAGCTGTGTGTGCGGGGCGGGTGAAGCTACCGCGAGATGCGCGCCGCGAGAGATTCTTTTTTTAATTAACAGGCTTTGATGTTTGTCATCGAGACGAGCGAAGTATAAACGCGCTCGCGACCGTAAACATTCTCTATCTCTCTTTCTCTCGCTCGCTCGCTCCCCCCCTCTCTCTTCTCTCTTTTTTCTCGCGCCCTCTCCTCTCTTTCTCTCTCTCTTTCGCTCTTTCTTCTCTCTCTCGCTCTCTCGCTCTCTCGCTCTTTCGCTCTCTCTCACTCTCGCGCGCGCCCTCTCTCGCTCTATCGACGCATGACTACGAATTAACGACTTGTCAACATTTTGTTTATGTTCCCCCATGTGATCACCAGCGCATTTTATTTATGCCATTCCCGTCCATCCGCCTACACCCGCCCCCTCCCGTTCACCCACCTACACCCGCCCTCCCCGTTTCACCCCCTATACGCCCTCCCGCTTCACCAGCTATACCCGCCTCCGTTCACCAGCCTAACACCCCGCCCTCCGTTCACCCCACCTACACCCGCCCCTCCACAGTTCACCCACCTATACCCGCCCTCGCTTCACCCACCTATACCCGCCCTACCCGCTTCACCCCACCTATACCCGCCCTCCCGTTCACCAGCCTTATACCCACCTATACCGCCCGCCATACCCGCCAGCCCGCCTATACGCCGCCCGGCCTCATACCCAGCCTGCCTATACCCACCTATACCCGCCCGCCTATACCCGCCCCGCCTATACCCACCTATACACCTCCGTCACCCGTTCACACCACCTGATTGCCCGAACCGCCCTTGCGCGCCGGTCTCACCGGCCCATACCGCTCACACGCCCGCCCGCCCTAGTCTCACCCGCCCATACCGCTCACACGCCCGCCCGCCCTTAGTCTCACCCGCCCATAGCGCCTCCACTCCGCCGCCCTAGCTCACCCGCCCATAACCGCTCACCTCACGCCCGCGCCGCCCTACTCTCATCCCGGCGCATACCGCTCACACGCCGCCCGCCCTAGTCTCACCGCCATACCGCTCCACACGCCCGCCGCCCTAGTTCTCACCGGCCCATACGCTCACACGCCGCCCGCCTAGTCTCACCGGCCCATGCCGCTCACTACGCCCGCCGCCCTAGTCTCACCGCGCCATACGCTCACACGCCCGCCCGCCCTAGTCTCACCGGCCCATACCGCTCACACGCCGCCCGCCCTAGTTCACCCGCCCATCGCGCTTCACACGCCGCCCGCCTAGTCATCACCGCGCCCATACGCCTCACACGCCCGCCTGCCCTAGTCTCACCCGCCCATACGCTCAACACGCCCGCCCCGCCCTAGTCTCACCGGGCCCATACGCCTCACACTCCTCGCCCGCCCTAGTCTCAACCGCGCCCATACCGCTTCACACGCCCGCCCGCCCTAGTCTCACAGCCCCGCCCATGCCGCTTCACAGCCCGCCCCCGCTCCTAGTCGTCACCGCGCCCATACCGCCACACGCCCGCCTTGCCCTAGTCTCACCCAGCCCATACGCTTCACACGGCCCGGACCCGCCCTAGCTCTCACCGGCCATACCGCTCACACGCCCGCCCGCGCCTAGTCTCACCCGGCCCATGCCGCCTCACACGCTACCGCCCGCCCTTAGTCTCACCGGCCCATACCGTCACACGCACCCCTGCCCTAGTCTCACCGCCATACCGCTCACACGCCCTGCCGCCCTGTCTCACCGGCCATACCGCTCACACGCCGCCCGCCCTACTCTCACACGCCCATACGCCTCACACGCCCGCCCGCCCTAGTCTCACCGCCCATACGCTCACACGCCGCCGCCCTAGTCTCACCCGCACATACGCTCCACACGCCCGCGCTCCGCGCCTACTCGTCACCGCCTGCCATACCGCCTCACACGCCCGCCCGCCCTTAGTCTCACGGCCCCATACGCCTCACACGCCGCCCGCCCTAGTCTCACCGCCCATACCGCCTCACACGCCGCTCCCCCGCCCTAGTCTCACCCGCCCATACCGCTCACACGCCCGCCTGCACGCTACGCTATTCTCCATCTCGGATGCTAACTAGCTATCGTATTGCCTATCGCTTGTAATTATTGTCGTATAACGTTCCTCGCGTATATATTTGTACCGCGAATATTTGCTCGATCATCTTCCGCCCGTCTGTGCTGTGATGCACGTACCCTACATAGCCCGTGTTTAACCCGCACCTCCCCCGCCCGTCTGTGCTGTGATGCACGTTCCCTACATAGCCCGTGTTTAACCCGCACCTCCCCCCGCCCTGTCTTGCTTACTGTGATGCCGTTCAATTTTATACCTGTACCTGTACCCGTATCAGTAGCGGTGTTATACCTGTACCTGTACGCGTGTCAGTACCGGTGTTGTTCCTCAACGTGTACCAGCAGCTGTACGTGCACCCGTACCTCTACCTGTACCCGTACTTGTACCTGTAGGTGTAGATATATCCGTACATGTGGCTGTATATGTACCTAAACCTGTACCCGTACATGTGGATGTATGTGTACTAGTACCTGTACGTGTACCTGGACCTGTATGTGTAGATATGGCCGTACCTGCAGCTGTACGTGTATCTGTGCCCGCACATGTACATGTACTGTACATTTACTCTCTTGTGTCTACCTGTAGCTCTCGGAACAAAACAGCTATGCAGAGTGGCCGTATTCTGATATCCCATGATCACCCTCAGTACGCAACAGTAGAGCAGCTATGCTGTATGTACACAGGCTATGATATCCCATCACAGCTCTGCCGGGTGTGGAGAGGTACCCTCGCCAGAGCACTACGTTATCTGCAGCATCGAGTCCTAATATGTCCGCCGCCGACCCAATAGCCACTAAATTGATTTCTCTAAGGCAAGATTGCTCATCAATATTCAAATTCGCGATGTTGTTTGCGTCAGGCCAGCACGCGACTAAAATGGCTGAATAAAAATTACCACTTCAAAGACATGTGCGCGTCGTCATTCGGCGAATGAGTGAGAGGAATCACGAGAGAGTGAGAGGGAGAAGGATGAAGAAGAAGGAACTTAAGAGATGTACGGTGACGGAGAGAGAGAGGGAGATAGGTAGAGATAGATATGGGGTGAGTGACGAGTGCGAGAAAGAGAGGGGAACGGAGAGAGACAGGGAGAGCGGGATAAAGCGGGAAAATAGAAGTTGAGGCAGAAGCAGTGTGATATAGACAGAGATAGAAAGAGAGACAGAGAACGACGCAGAGATAAGGAGAGGCTGGGATGTATGCAAGCATTAAGCTGTCTTGATTTCCCCGGAGCAGTAGACGCGACGTGACGCTGATCATTATTAGCTAGCACGAAGCAATCACGCGTGAAGCTTGCTTTCATGTACGCGCATCCCGTCGTTCTACTCTCACGCCCGCACAACCCATCGTTTTACTTTTAATTGACTACGTCACACATTTTCTATGGTGTACAATTGTAAACATTTTGTTGCAATTTTTTGCATGAAAAGTAAGTACTAACGGAATTAAATGTATCCTCAAATTCTTACCTGATAAGATTGTTTTTCAACTAGTTAAAAATCCAAAAAAACTGGGCGATTTGATATATTGATCACGACATTAAATGCTTGCTATGTATGAGTCACGAGTGTTTGTTCACATCAAACGGAATAGCAAAATAGGAAGGATAATGCAGCAATTTAACCATGAAAGTTATCAGAATCACTTACTTATTTTGTGAAAAAGTGGACAATTCTTTTAATTTTACTATTTACGGTGACGTAATCACTTTAACGCGCGCGCATCATGTCGTTTTACTCTCACGTCTGTGCATCATATCATTTTACTCTCTCTCTCTCTCTCACACACACACACACACACACACACACACACACACACACACAC
>NW_014577074.1:96472-120843 GCF_000485595.1 Priapulus caudatus
CATCATCGCCATCATCATCGCCATCATCATCGCCATCATCATCGCCATCATCATCGCCATCATCATCGCCATCATCATCGCCATCAGCATCGCCATAGTTACGAAATAAAGACAGCGAACGAGCGCGAAATGTTGATGCAGGAATATTGACGGATTTTCGCGGTCCGTGAAGTATACGTGTATTTGTGCGTGTGCGTGCGCGTGCGGGTGTGCGTGCGGGTGTATATTCGTGTTCGTCCGCACATGCGCGTGTTCGTGCGCGCATGTGTGGGTTCGTGCGCAAGTGTGCTTGTTCGTGCGCCTGTGCGCTTGTTCGAGCGCGCGTGTGCGTGTTTAAGCGCGCGTGTGCTTGCTCGTGCGCGCGTGTGCGTGTTCGTGCGCGCGTGTGCGTGTTTGTGCGCGCGTGTGCTTGCTCGTGCGCGCGTGTGCGTGTTTGTGCGCGCGTGTGCGTGTGTGGGCGCAGCCGTGACCCGTTTCTTCGCCGGGAGCTGCTATTCCCTCCACGTCATTGCTCCCGCATGCTGCCACTATTCAGTGGAAAATTCAATTTGTAAATTTCACGCTAGCCCTTCAACAGTTGTTGTCGATCTTAATTTGAGTCAACTTAAGTGCACCATTATTTTCTGATCGATAATTCAAATATACGCTAATCGTCCGCCGGCATTATGTGCTGGCAGGCCGAACTAAGCGCGCATATAATACCCAACCTGAACCGACTCAAGTGTATCATTTTGTTTTCTATCACTATAATTGTCTCCACTTTGTGAAGGTAATTTCACGTGCTTTGTTGCAAGCAAGCGTTTTCAGAGCCACGCATATTGGGAATGTGTGCAATAGAGGTAAGCCTAGTGGCGATTACCTGCACACGCATGCTCACGCACAAGATCAACTGAGTCTGTTACCTTCATGACGTATAACCTACGATCTGTGATACCTCCTCGTAGCCATACTGTACTGTACCTGCTCCATACTGTACTGCGCGTGTCCGTGCTGTACTGTGTGCTGTGTACTGTGTGTACGTCCGTGCTGTACTGCTCCGTACATGTACCCGTATCAGTAGCAGTGTTATACCTGTACCTGTACCCGTATCAGTAGCAGTGTTATACCTGTACCTGTACCCGTATCAGCTTAAGCCAGGGTGTTATACCCTGTGACCCGTACCGAGTGATTCAGTAGCAGGTGTTAATACCTTGTACCTGTACCTGTAACTCAGGGTACAGTGTTTATACCTGCTACCGCGTAACTCAGTAGTCCAGTAGCAGTGTGTATACCTGCCTACCTGTACCCGTATCAGTAGCGAGTGTTATCACCTGCTACCTGCACCGCTTTCATCAGTATCAGGTGTTATACATCTTACCTTAATGCCGCTATCAGTAGCCAGTGTCCCTATACCTTGTACCCCCGTACCAGTTATCAGCTAAGCGGTCTGTTATACCTGCTACCTGTACCTTGCTAGAATCAGTAGCCAGTGTTATACCTGTACCTGTACCCGCCTAATCAGTAGCGGCTGCCTATACCTGTACACTTGTACGGCGTGTCAGTACCGGTGTCGTTTCCTCAACGTCCCGTACCAGCCAGCTGCTACGTGGCACCGTTACCTCTACCTGCTACCCGTACTTTGTACCTGTTAGGCTTAAGATATAATCCCGTACATGTGGCTGTATATTGTACGCTAAACCTGCTACCCGTACGATGTGGATGTATGTGTACTTAGTACCTGTACGTGTTTTATCCACGCATGGACCCGCTATGTGTAGATGATGCCGTTACCTGCAGCTGTTACGTGTATCTGTGGCCCGCACATGTACATGTACTGTACATTTACTCTCTCTGTCTGTCACTGTAGCTCTCGGAACACAGAACAGCCTATGCAGAGTGGCCGCCTATTCGTGATATCCCATGATCGACCCTCAGTACGCAACAGTAGAGCAGCCTATGCCTGTATTGTACACAGGCCCTATGATATCCCTATCCCACAGCTCTGCCGGGTGTCCAGCAGGTACCCGATCGCCAGAGCCACATCCCACCTTATCTGCAGCATCGAGTCCTCAATACTGTCCGCCGCCGGACCAAGTAGCCACTAAATTGCATTTCTCTAGCCACCCGATTTGCCTCATCAAGTGATTCAAATTTCGCGATGCTTGTTTGCGTCAGGCCGAGCACGCGACCTTAAAATGGCCTGAATAAAAAGATTACCACTCAGAAGACATGTGCGCGTCCGTTTCATTTCGGCGAATGCAGTGAGAGAATCACGCGAGAGAGGAGAGGGGAAGAGAGGATGAACGAAGACAAACTAGAGATGTCCCGTTTTATTTTTGATACGGTGACGGCAGAGCAGAGAGGGAGATTAGGTAGAGATAGATATGGGTGAGTGACGAGCTTGCGAGAAAGAGGAGCGGAATCGGAGAGAGACAGGAGAGCGGGCATAAAGGCGAAAATAGAAGGCAACCATTGGAGGCAGAACCCAGGTGATTATAGGACAGAGATAGAAACGAGAGAACAGAGCAACGCACGCAGAGATAAGGAGAGGCTGGATGTATGCAAGCATTAAGCTGCGTCCTCCCTGAATTTCCTCGGAGCAGAGACGGCGACGTGACGCTGAAATCCATATATTAGCGTAGCACGAAAGCAAAGTTCCACGCGTGAACAGCTTGCTTCCCATCCCGTACGCCGCCATCCGGTCGTTCTACTCCTTTACCCGCACAACCCATCGTTTTTTACTTTTTAATTGCGACTACGTCACACATTTGTCTTGGTGTACAATTGTAAACATTTTGTTTGCGAATTTTTTGCCATGAAAACAGTAAGTACTAAGCGAATTAAACTGTATCCTCAAAGTTCTTACCTGATAGCAGTTGTTTTTCAACTAGTTAAAAAATCCCAAAAAAACTGGGCCCGATTTCGAGCTGATAGTTGCTATCACGACATTAAAGGCCTGCTATGTGATGCGTCACGAGTGTTTGCTCACATCAAACGCGAATAGCCCAAAATAGGGAAGGATAATGCCAGCAATTTAACCATGAAAGTTATCAGAATCACTTACGTATTTTTGTGAAAAAGTGGACAATTCTTTTAATTTACTATTTACGGTGACGTAATCACTTTAACCGCGCGCGCATCATGTCGTTTTACTCTCACGTCTGTGCATCATCCATCATTTACTCTCTCTCTCTCTTTCAACACACACACACACACACACACACACACACACACACACACACCCACACACACACACACACACACACACACCGCACGTACGCACGCACGCACGCACGCACGCACGCACGCACGCACGCACGCACGCCCACACACACCACACACACACACACACACACACACACACACACACATTTTCTTCACCTCTCTCTCTCGCTATCTCTCTCGTGCGCAGGTCTCGATTCATTATAAGGTAAAGGCAAAATACTACGGTATACCCAGTTAGCAACTGCAGCAGAACTGCGGCGCTGGAAAACAAAGTCTGCCTAGTGGAAATTTGATGCCGTCTGTTCGTTTTGTGCTCTTTCATTTACCCGGCGCTCGCAAGGCAAGTGTAACGTGGGGCTCAACACCTAATATATTACCTCTAAGCATATAAACATCAAGCGCTATAATGAAGTCGATACATCGTCGGCGCCTTCGACTACGAATGTAGAACAAATTAAACATTTTCGATGGCACAATGCAAACACGGGCCTGGTTATATTTGATTGAAGAAGCCGGCAACAAGAGCGGGACACCCCTTCCCGCCGCCTACAAAGTTTTTTATAATGAAGTTGCAATCCCGTCGATGTTGGCAATGCAGTCTAATTCGACGCACTTTATTCTATTTCAACTGCGGAAATTTTTTGCCGCACACTGGAGAAATTAAGCGTGCAACCAGAAGAGGGAGTGTTCGTGACCCCCATCCCGCTCACAGACCGCCCGCTGGATCCGTCCCTAGCAATGTTTCACGACGAACGCATTCTGCAGGCGATCCCGAACCACTTCTGCTCATGCGCACATCCGATCGCCATTACTGCTGCGTCGATACCGTGGCGCCACGAATTTCCTGAACCGGACCCTAGAGGGCGCGCGCGCGTCACGCGCCGCCGTTGCCCACTGTCGCATGCGGCGCAAAACAGAATTAGCATAATAAAATGCGCCCGGATTATCGCGTAAACTGCGCCTGAACTCGTATCCAGCAGCGATATCAATCTATCATTGCTCGCCGTCTCTGGGAATAAGTGACGAAATGACGACGGCGTATAGAAATAGTGCCACTCGCCACGATGCTTGAATTCGTAACTAACTTTAGAGGCGAATTTCGCGAAGCGGCGACAGTTGGCGCCGCGCTGAAGGTGTTTAGTGAGCCGAGCCTCAGCGGGCCTGCCGCGAGGCGTGCGCGTTTATTTCCCCCGTAAGTTTACAACCGCTCTTCCTCCCTCCCCACCTCTCTCTCTCTCTCTCTCTCTCTCTTTCTCTCACGCTCCCATCTTTCTCTCTCTTTCTCCCATGCTCCCATCTCTCTCTCCCTCATACACACACGCTCCTATTTATCTTTCTTTCTTTCTCCCCCCTCCCCCCTCTCTCTCTCTCTCTCTCTGCATCTGCCTCTCCTATCTTTCTCCCGCTCCTTCTTTCGCTCTCAACCTCGCTCTTCTTTCCCTCGCCCCCTCTTTGTCTCTCTCGTCCCCTCCCTTCTTCCTATTTCGCTCTCCCTACCTCTCCCACTTTTATCTTTCTCCCCTTCTTCTTTTCTATTCCTCCTACCATCTTTCTCTCACTCTCTCGCACTTCGTCTCTTCCAATTTCTCCATCCCCAATTTGTCCTTCTTTCTATCGTCTTTTAAATCTCCCTCTCTCGCTCACGCCAGCTTTTACAATTTTCTCCCCTCTCCCTCATCTCGTACTTGCTCTCTCCCTCCCTCCTTCCCACGCTCTCGCCTAATCGCTCGCTGCACTCCTCTTTTCTTACTCTACCTCCCATCCCTCTCTCCCTTGACCTCCAATTCAGTTGTGAGCATGAAGCATACACTCGTACGCGCATACACATGCGTGCACGCACGCACACACGCACACGCTATCCATCTCTCTCTCTCTCTCTCTCTCACTCAATCTCTCTCTGCCTGTCCTCCTCCTCCTCCTCCTCCTCCTTCTCCTCCTCCTCCTCCTCTCAATAAAACGCAGACCGTCAACAATTCCGTCTGCTCGCGCTTTCGATGTCGGCATTTGTCTTTCATGTTTTTTTATGAAGGAATGTTTCCGGGCGAGTCTCGTTCTCCTATTTGTCAGTGCGAACATAACGGTGCTCTATAAATCAATCGGATTCTCTATCCTTGCCGTAACTGACCTCCGCTTGGAACGCCCGTAGAATCACCATCCACTTATATACGCGCAACAAACAATTTATTACGTCAACACGAAAGAAAACAAAATTATTTAAAAAAAAATCGTAATCTTTCAGATAAGGAAACAACTACTAAATATGAAGCGTATAACACGATAATCAGCGTAATGCGTGCGCACGGCTAATGGCTGCGCCGATAAGAGGCAAGAGACGAAAATTAGAGATATCCGCTATCTCTACTAATGGCTGCATTGGCTGGACAAGAGGCTGCGTGACAATTAGTGCTATCTCTTTGATCAGCGCACGAGACGCGATGCTAATGAAGATCTTCACAGACGTGCCGACGGAAGCGACCGACGCGCTCCGGATTTTGTCGGAACACGCTTTCGGAAACGCAAACAAACAACGACTCTCATCTTTTAAATTAAAGGAATAATAGGTCCATTGATTATGCAATGTTGACGAATGCTAGAGTAACTGGCACCTTGTGTAGTTAATAAGTACATTACCTTATAGCCAAACGGGTATTAGTTTGTCCAATATCACTGCTGGTTACTAAGAAATGTCTAATTGAAATCCGCAGTCCAAAAATCAGTTGTTTACAGTTTCAAACCGCTGCCGGCGAAGCGGGTGTGATACAGATTTATAGTGCACCGGACATTTTCGCACGTATGCTCGGCCGTACGCAATGCTATCATCAGTAATTTCGTAAACATGGACGCTCGTGATAAGGAACATTTTGTCAGGGCTGTCCACGTGCGTCCGCGATTAGTACGTGTGGTTTACTCTATTTCCATGTTTAGTCCGTGGCCGTGGTTACACTTACACCGCTGACACCTCCGTTTCATCTGGCGTCCAAAACATACGGGCCGCACAAATGTTTACGTCATCGCTTGACTCCTGGATGACATTTACGGCACGTAAATGATACTTTGATACATATCAACAACCGATTTCAAGTCTTGTTTGAAATGTAACCAGCAGTGATATTGGTCAAACTAATACGCGTTTGGCTATAAGGTAATGTACTTATTAACTACACAGTGTGCCAGTTACTCTAGCATTCGTCAACATTGCATAATCAATGGACCTATCATTCCTTTAAGTTTATTCGCTTTCCGCCGCAGAAGGAAAACGCGCGTGCGCACGCACACGCGCACGTACACGCATCCGGACACGTATACTAATCCGAAACGCCGTTAGCCGTATTACATCTTTGGCGGTTACGGATGGACTGCTACGTGCGGGCGCTGCAGCAGTGGATGGAGCAGTTGCGAGACACAAATAGAAAGCGCGCACGCACGCCTCTATCCATCTCTCGTGAACAAGATTTAATCAGCGGAACAGCTTGATGCGAGACCACCCAGCAGCATTATGCCGGACGCCGTCGCAATGACGGCTCCTCGAACCGCTCGTGACCTGAACAAATTTGCATCGATCAATCAATGAGTTAATCTATCAATAAATCGATCAATCACCGATGCATCCGAGTACTGATTAGATTCACGGCGACGTGCATGGCGGGGCGAGCTAACTGCGTATTTCTTGCATGGCGGACTAGATGAACTCGGCGTGAACGTCGAGTGGTGGTGGTGGTGGTGGTGCCGGGGGAATATCCAAGAGAACTTCATTTGCGCTGCCTAATACCTTTCCTCGTAGATGCCGATGTCTCGCCTTGCACACTCACGCGCATTTGCGCATTTACGCTGCCTTGTATTGACTCGTTTACATCACGGGCAATACTGCACAGAATTCCTCCATCCCTGCATGCAACCATTAACCTGACACCAACGTTCCCAGCCTTAATCCTCTCGTCAAACAACACAAGTAAATTCGGCATGCGTTAGGATGTATAGATGACTGTGTAATCGAATAATCAGTTAATGAGTAATTTGTTGATCGATCAAATGATTGATTGATGGAAACCTGCTGACAAGTGACTCTTGAACAACTCATAGCATGTTTGGTGTGTGTTGCCGTCACAAGCGCATAGTGCTGCTAACACCCGCCAGTTCAGTCTCCCTTAACGGTTGCTTTCGGTTTCACGACGCACGAACTTACCACGAAATGGCATTTTTTATTAGGAATCGATTTCACTATTATACGAAAAGCTTCACTGTTACGCGGAAAATTTCACTACTACACGGAAGACGTCAGATTTAGACGATCCATGGTCGCGCGCGTCAGTATAACTGAAAGTAATGCGAAATACTAGGATTCAAGGTAAATAATACTACGTTACTGCCGCATTTTATTATATTTTTCACCATTCAGGGCGGTTACGACACTTCATTACTTCACTCTTTATCTGTCTCGCCGCCTTCAGAAACGCTTTCCAATCACACTACATGTATTTAAACAGGAAAATTGGATACGCGATTTCAGCCAACAATCTGATTTCCAGCGACGCATCTATCGTGTATTCGGGCAGAATGAACTGCATACATATATACACAGCACATGACGACGCCCAGATCTGTATTGAGGTGACACATTGACGGACGCGTGCGGGTGAAACTCGGCGATATATACATACATGTACTGTCATTGTTACACGACTTTACGAATACTTACTACGAAGTGACAATGACATTGAATGAACATTAGACAGCACATACATGCATTGCAGATTTCAGAAACTCGGTGACAGCAATTCAGAAAAGTCTTCGAAAACGCCGTCGGCTGCCGAATCGATGGCCCGAAGCTCTAAAAGGTTTTTTGTTTTTCCATTGCGCCAGGAGACTAATATAATGCTGCCGCCTGCAACACCCTAATTTGCAAAATCATCATTGACAGGTGCTTTTAGCAAATCAACAAATTTCCCTACGTACGCGTGTAGAGAAGAGCTTCCAGCCAACTCTTCAACGCGATATAATTTTACAAGAAGCGATCGCACGACGGTGTTGAACAGGTACTGTACTAGCATTGACTCGAAATGTACTTCTTTTTCCTACGCCAAGCGAAGACGCAAAACCTTTCATTTACTTATTTTACTAAGTGCCTTCATATTTAATTTAAATACGCGCGTTCTCTCACTCTCACTCTCACTCTCCCCACTCTCGCTCTCTTGCCTCCCCCCACCCCAATTCTCTCTGTCTGCCTTTGTATCTCGCTGGCTCAACCTTGATCTCTTACATATTCTCTCTTTCTCTCTCTCGCTCTCACTCTCTCCTTCGCGCGCTCTTTTATACACACACACTCTCTCTCTCTCTAGCTTTCTCAGTCCTCTCTTATCTCTCTCGCTCTCACTCCCTCTCTATGTGCGCGTGTCATGTTTGATAACACAGCAGTTGCGCATTTGAAAAGAAGATTAAAAAACCTACACGCGCACATGAAGCACGTGGGATATCGACACAAACAACGGAGCAAGCCGTCACCCCGGCGTTGTCACCACGGCCGAGGCGACACACGCGACGTGCCACGCGCGACACAACACAATACAACACGCGCGTCGCGCGCACTCAAACCACGACCGTTCTACGCACCTCTTCTAGACTGGCTCCAGAAGTCGCTGTCTGCCGCCCAAGTTGATTCTCAACGACTCATGGAGTCAGTCTATAGCGAGTCTTCCTTACAACGATACCGGCAACCGAAATAGGATCGACGAACTATTCTCCACCTAGACTGGCTCGAAACGTACGTCCGCGTTACGCCCACCAGGCCAAAAGCTTGTTTCCGAAAACGGCGTACAGAATCAGTCTAGGCCGAGCTGATATTTTGTTCCGATAGCAATGCTGGATCAATTATTGATCAGTGATTGATCATTCCGGGTGTACCGCCCTCTCATCCACCCTGTCGTGTAACCCGACCCCACCCCCTCCCACGCTGCGAATGTTCCGTAAAACCCCTCGCCCTACTCATGCACGGTGATGCTTCCGTGTAACCCCTCCCTCATTCTACCACGCTGCGATGCTTCGGTGTAACTCCTTTCCCTCCTCCCGTGCTGCGACTTTTCTGTAAAACCCCTTCCTCCGTCTCTCTCTCTCTCTCTCTCTCTCTCCTGCGACGCCCCCCCCCCGCCTCAGCAGCCTCGGCGCGCGACCGGTCGCCGATCACAAGGCGCAGCGTATCTTCTCGCACACGTCGGCGTTCGTCCAGTCGAGGCTGACGTCATCGAGGTGATTGTCGAAGTCGACGAGCTGCCAGTGCTGCTTGGTGGCGAGCAGGGTCGCCGTGATCGCTGCTGCCGTGCCAGCGCCCTGCACCTGCACCCTGCACGATGGAAGCAAGCAAAGCTCGGCTGTAGATACATACACACATACTGAGAGAGCGAGGAGCGGGAGATGGCGAGAGCGAAGAACAGAGAGAGGGAGGAAGACAGAGAAAGAGAGGGAGGGGAGAGGGAGAGAGAGAGAGAGGGGAGAGGAGAGGGGAGAAAGAGGGAAAGAGCGAGAGAGACAGAGCGGGAGGGAGAGAGGGGGGGGGGCGAGAGAGAAGGGAAGAGAAATGGCTCAGAATCTTTGCCACAATACCCTAATCAAAGACACCTCAGCTATAAATGTCAACGTTATGCCAACTTACGTGTCAGGTGTCAATCTCTTGTATAATACTCTAGTAAAAGTAAGGAACCCTTAACTAGAGATAATCACGTTGTAGAAGTGTCAACATTGCTAGGCTCTCAATCCGTGCTACAATACATTGATAGAGTGTTGTTACCGAGCATGGTTTTACCACCAAAGACGTGGTGTCCCCGTTGGCACTAGCATATCATGGCATAGTGTGCCAGCTACTGGTTAGACAGGTTCCCGGTCGTTTTCACAATAATAATCTTTAAGGTACAAGTCTAACAGCACTGCCTGTTGCTACATGGCATGCTCTAATTGGTGGATACTAGATCGAATTATCATCAACTTATCGAATTATCAATTAGTCAAGGCTTATATATCCCGCAGTTTTCTTGGCGTTGCGATCACGGATATGACACCTTTAATCTCATCAGTAGCCACGTAATATCCGCGTGATAATTTAGCCCCTTTTTACGTCTTCTCCTAAGAAATTAATAATAGGATTTACTGAAAAAAATGAAGTGGAAAAAAGTAGTCAGAAGAAATACGATGAACTAAAAAAACATTACACAACAGTGGAATTACAAAAAATACACGTTTTTAATTAGTGTTTGATATCATTTTGATAACTAATCCCTACAACATTGCTCTCATACGACAAACTCATCCACCCTGCACAACTAAACGAATTAAATCACAACCACTAAAATGAAGATGTCCGTATTTTTTTCATCCTCCTATGTTTTTTAACACGACGGCTATTACATTCGGAAGCAACAACAACAACAACCAACATCTCCAAAAGAAGCCATATCTCTTCTTGTTCGCCAGTAGATTATTATTGTAATATAGAAGGTGGGGTGAAATTGGGTGGTGGTGACAGATTGGTGGTGGCAACAGGTGCTGGTGGGAATGATGGTGGGTAGTGTTTGTGGGTGGGTGGGTTGGTGGTTGGGTGACTGTGTGTGGGTGCTGGTGCGTGGGTGCTGGTGTGTGGTGAATGATGCTGGCGGGTGGGTGATTGTGGGTGGGTGTTGGTGTGTGGTGCTGGTGGGTGGGTGCTGGTGTGTGGTGCATGATTGTGGGTGGGTGACGGTGTGTGGGTGCTGGTGTGTGGTGCTGGTGCGTGGTGCTGGCGGGTGGGTGGTGATGCTGGCAGGTGGGTGATTGTGGGTGGGTGCTGGTGCGTGGTGCTGGCGGGTGGGTGGTGATGCTGGCAGGTGGGTGATTGTGGGTGGGTGCTGGTGCGTGGGTGCTGGTGTGTGATGCTGGTGGGTGGGTGCTGATAGGTGCAGATCTCACGATCGAACTGGGGGGGGGGGCGCGCAAACAATCTAGTAACTCCACGTACACAATCGATCATTCGGCGTGTAGAAACCCTCTCCCGCTCTCCTCCCGTTCCCCTCCCACCTCTCCAACCACACCTGTGCTCGCATGCTGCAATTATCTGAGTCGGGCGAGGGGAAAAAATCGCACGTTTTAATCGTCATCGGTTTTGTTAGTAGTATTTTTACTGTACGGCTCACTCGGCGCTACGCACGCCAGAGATGGCTGAACTAAGCCTGCCACGGGATCCACTCCTACTTACCCGACTACTCTACAGGTGTTGAAGCAAGCCTGCCACAGCATCCCAACTGCTACTCCGACTACTTCTACAGATGTTGAAGCAGAGGCCTGCCACAAGGATTCCAACTCCTACTCGACTAGCTCTACAGATGTTGAATTGCACAGCCAAGCCACATGTTCCAACTCCTAACTTCCGAGCTACTTCTACATGAGGTCTGAGAGCAAGCCAGCCACAGATCCAGACTCCCTACTCCCGACTTACTTCTACAGAATGTTGAAGCAAGCCTGCCACAGGATCCCAACTCCTACTCCCGACTACTTCTACAGATGTTGAAGCTAGCCAGCCACAGGATCCCAACTCCTACTCCCGACTACTTCTACAGATGCTGAAGCTAGCCAGCCACAGGATCCCAACTCCTACTCCCGACTACTTCTACAGATGTTGAAGCTAGCCTGCCACAGCCTCCCAACTCCTACTCCCGACTACTTCACCCATTCCGCGCATCGTCGGGGCCACGATAACGACGGTGAATGCAAGCAGAGAGTTCGCTCAGCGCTCTGAATGCGCCTTTCAGAGGCTGACAAGATGACAAGCGGGACTGCCGATCCCTGGACAATACCCTATTGAATCAACCTCGGGGGTAAATTAATCGAGGGGATGATAGACGCGGGTGCAGCGTGGTGCACGCACACGGAGAAGCAAAAGTAACGTCTTGCAAACTACGGGCTCATAGTGACGATCGCATGCCACGACGGTCGCATCATAGTGGCTGGGTTGGCGTGGGTCAGTAATGGTCATTCCAGGACACGCCGATACTGGTCAGTATAAATCAATACCGCTCATTGCGAGCCAACACATGATCTTACAAGCCAGTAGTGGTCACTAGAAGCACTTATTGGTCAGTAGAAGTCAGTACTGGTCAGTTAAGGAGCCAGTAATGGCTAGTAAGCGACAGTGTGGTAAATACCTTGGTACTGGTCATAATTGCTATATCTATAACGATTGATATATTGTAATCTATCGTACGTTCGGATAGGTCTGCCCTTCAACTTGCTGGCTGTTTTTACAAGATACTGCGACTAGCGCAGCACTACTGATGAACTGACTGACTGCTACTTTTTTTAATAAATTTCTCCCAACGAGTTACACATTTTTTGTACCGACAGAGAGCTAAGCTTCACCTACAAGGGGGAGGGCTCTGACACACGACCTCCTTTTGACGTCACCCCTGGTACTAGCGAATAGGGGGTCATAAGTAACAAAGGGGTACTGGTCAGTATGACCCTATACTCGTCAGCAAATTCTAGTGCTGGGCATCGCCAGTCGGTATTAGTCCGTGAGAGACAATGCTGTAAGCACGGCGTGCTCGCGGCAAGGGTTACCCGGCAACCGTCGCACTACCGCAACTTTTTTTTCAATCGAAATCATTCCCGCTTTGCCATTAATTCCCTGTCATCTCGAATGGGGCGGACTCGTGCGCTCACTCTCTCTCTCTCCCTGGTTATTATTCCATAGCCGGCCCGAACGAGCGCGAACCCACTCTGAGACAATTTTGACGGAAATATTCCCATTTGCGCACAACCGCGCTTGCGCGAGTGTCCGCGATAAATTCGCTGGAGTTCACGGCGGGGGCGCGCGAATGAAATCCCCCTCCCCCTCCCCCTCCCCCTCTCCCGCCCCGAGCCGAAAACAGCCAAACGGTGGCGGCGTAAAATGGGGGAAAAATTGCAAACGGTTCTATTGCCGGCGACGCTTCCTCCCCAAGGGCCGCCGCGATGTCGTGACTCGTGGCTTGGGTTGCCACCTACTCGCACAAAAAATTTACGAGGCATTGTATCCTCGCGCGCGCGCGTGTGAGTGAGTGCTGTACGCGCCGCGTCTGACGGAAGCCTTGCTATCGATCCGCGACGGAACTTCCTCGTCATCGAGCATTCGTCACGTCGTTCCGAGAACGTTAGTCTGAACAACATTTTTTCTGCTGCGTTCAACGCGAAGACAACGCCGTTGCAGCGAGAGACTCTCGCAGACGAACACGCCGAGGCGGACGCACGAAACCCGGCGAAGCTGACCCAGAGCGCCATCTAGTGTCACAATACCTGATCATAATAGCATCACGCGTGCGAAGAAGAGATTGCAGATGACGATGGAACTAAACGGGGGACACGACGGACAATCTTTGTCCGGCATATGACTGCTGTCGTTACAGAGAAGTCGTATGGTGAAACTGACGGTCTTTGAACGCCGTCGCACGGAAATTTCAACTGCTCTTTTTTTACAAAATACAATCAACCCAATTCACTGTAGTCACTATCGATCAATTTTATCACATTAATCCCGTAATTAGATTGTTTTGTAAATGATTTATGAGCCAAAGAATATCGAATTATGGGCCAAGCTGCTAATCGCGACTACGCCTCAAAATAGAATATAAGTACTTAACCAAGAAACCAATATTCGTGCACTCGTGCACTACTACTTAGTGATATCAATGCACGCTGCCAACGCCATATTTTATTCATTATGCCTAAGCTGATGTTTTGTAAATGGCATGTATCTCTCTAAACTAAAACGTCCTATTATGAAGCTCTATCACTCTCACGTGCCCCCCTCTAACTCGCTCTCTGCCTCTCTTGTCGATTTTCCGAGGGTCAAATAGAGATTTCCTAGCAATGTTCGAAAGAAAGGCACTGGTGATTTTGTGGAAAGGACGTGTACTGTGGTGCGTACTGTTATTATGTGAGTAGCACCATAGGAATTATCACACCCCATGTTCCGAAATTCCTCTATGATGTTATTACACGTGTTCAAAATTATATTCATGTCCTAATGTGTCGCATATAAAGCAGTTTCTGACCTTCGTGCCTTGTAATGTGCTAAAACCATTAACTAATCATAATTTCGACATTACACATTCCAAAATTCTATAAATTGCCCACCTAGGGAATTGCAATTCATATGAATTTTGACATTAGCAGCATGAAAATGTCTAATACCCAGGTTTTTTGCCAAAACTTACAACTCAGCCATATTTTGACAATTCGGCTATCGAAAATTAGTATTATTATCACATTATTAGTAGGTATACATTTTTACTTTGCTCCTGCTATGAGTACATGTATGGTCATGAATTTCAATTTACACTATCTACACAAATTGTGTCGTGGCTCCACCTGTCTGATAAACTTGATCAGGGGCGTAGATAGCAGGGGGGGATGCATCCCCCCCACTTATTGACGAGGGAGGGGGCGTGTACAATCATCCCCCCCCCCTACTTTCAGGAGGAAAATGGGAAATTCAAAATTTTCTGGGGGAGGACCCGCATACCCCCGCCTGTTTCTTACCACCCTCCTCGAAACCCTGCATTGGCCACTGTCGAGCTTAACAAATTGAGCACCCTCAATTTCTTCAAAAATCACTTCAAAAATCGTTCCGCGGCGCCTGTAGAGTACTGCTAACAAAGATTATGATTATGAATATTTGTATGCATATCAAAAGTCAAATTTGAGTTCATCTGACAGGGGCGTAGATAGCGGGAGGATGGGGGTATATCCCCCCCCCTCACACACTTATTGAGGTGGGGTGGCTTTCATCGCCCCTACTTTCAGGAAGAAAATGGGGAAAAATTTAATATTTTACAGAGAATAAATACTGGATATTTATCTACAAATCCATCATCGCTATTCATACTCTCCTAATGTATTATTACAGAAATAGAACGTGACATACATCTACTGTAAAATGGCTGTAACTCGTTCCAAGAATGACATTATTTTACTGAAACTCAGACGGTTAATCTTATCAACTGTTCACGAAAGTTAAATCCTTGCTTTATTCAAAATTAGAACAGACCTATTGAAAGTTGGGATATTGAATTTTCACAGGGATTGAATGGGAAAATTCAATTTCATCTCACTTTTGGGGGGGATGGGGGTGCTGAGACCCGACCGGAAGTATATTCCCGATTTTGTACAAGGGGTGAAAATATGCACTTTTTGGTTCAAATCTGGTTGTTTTCCTCATATTTTTTTGCAGTTTTTCTTAGTAAAATATACGTTTTATCAAAATTTCAGGGGGAGATGATTCCAGTGCTGTAGTTGTCAACGGGGGGTCGGTAGTACGGGGCGTTCGCCCCCCCCCCTAGAATTTTCAGGGCAAATGTATTTGAGCCCAGGTAAGTCTGCACTGGTAACCCCAGTGAGGACATGTACATAGCACAGATTTGGTAGTAATCATTTTAGTGTTTGGTGTCCCCAAAGGTAAAAATACTCAACTCAACAGTGATGTTATTGTGATGAAGATTGTTTAATAGTGCTACCTCATAGTGCAGGAAATTGCATCGAAGAGGTGTTACTTTCAAAATCCCTGGACCCCCCCCCCCCTAAACAAGAAGGGGACACGCCCTGAAGGAAGAAAAACCCTGATATTCTATGATAAAGATGTCCAAAATTGATTGCTTTTAGATTGCAACTTTTTAACAATTCCACACAGTGGGAGGGGAACACCCCCCGGGCGCTTCATGCCCTTGAGCTCGCATGATTCGCCCCCTCCCCCTAAAAAAAATGTCTGGATCCACCACTGGTTGTGTGTGTGTTGCGTGTTATTAAACCTCTGGGATCCATAGAAAAAAATTACCCTAGAATTCACAAAATTGCACTTACAATATCAATATTTTTCAATTCCCTCAAAAACGGCCATCTTGAAGGTTCTAAATTGCTAAAATCCAAGAGCTTCCACGGGCTCCGCCCCCTGGACCCCGGGCTAGGGCGCTGCCCCTGCACCCTGCCAGGGGCCCTAAGGTGGCCCCCTGGACCCCAACCATTAAGGGCTTTGTGCCAAGTTGCTCGCGGTGTGCGCTACTCGCGCACACTATTCATATACATTGCGATAGAAGTAACAGCGAAATCATCCCCCCCACAACTGAGGACCTGTCTACGCCACTGAACTTGATATATAACTGAAGATACAGTCAAACCAGAGTATAAAGGACCAATCAAGAGAAACCCCTTAGGTGTCCTTTATTATCTGCTGCACTTTATATGGAGGTTGTTCCACTGTATAAGTGTCACTAATGGGAAATGCAACAAGGGTCCTTTATAGACAGGTGTTTATTTTATAGTGGTGTGCTAACATAGATTTGATTGTATATGCAGTGAAACTACAATACACATGATAGAGAACCAAACATGACAGGAATTGATGCTCTAAAAACTAAATACCTAATACAATATTATATATAATAATATTCCAATTCTATAAAGAACATAAGAGTATATTTGAGGTTAAGATGACAATCAAACCAGGTATATAAGCTGCGTTCACACGAGGATTTCAGTTCCGTACTTGAGCGTTCACATGCTAAAATATACGCGGCTTATTCAGTACCGTACTTAAATACGCGGCTTGCTTAGCGCGGAATCATATTCCGCGCCAACTAAGCCGCGTATATTCGGCACCACGCTGGCCGCGTATTGTCTGTCGTGTGAACGCATTTCAGCCGAACTCAGCACCAACGAGGCCGTGTATACGTGTGAACGCAGCTATATTTGAGCTACTATATAAAAAAACAAATCGCGGGGTCTACAATATATATACACTATATAACACACTGTATAAAACAAGACTACGAATAGAGGATACATACTTGTGCACATCCCTCTTCTTTGCCTTTCCATCGTGTACTGAATACACAGTAAAGGCTGCATTCTCTACTTCTGACTTGAGCTTGTCATTCTCAACCTAGAAACAGAAGTCACAATTTCCAAATTTTAAATGGCATTCCAACTTGACATGTAAAGCAAAGAATGTCCTAAAATGCAATGATTGGCACTCTGTAACCTACTCGAACGACAACAAAAAAACACTCAAGTTGAAATATATACATTGAAGTTTAAGAAAAACTTATTATAGATTAATTTTGAGTAACCTACCATTAGCAATACTGCATCACCAAAGTGTTCAGCTATTTTCTCTGTCACTCGGCACGAGACCAGGTCTGGACTGAAAAATTGTTTTACAATATTGTTTACTCACTGACACTGCATTATTTATTATTTACCAGAGCTGCAATGGTTGTCAAATAATTGAAAAGTCTTCCTTCACTTAGATGTATTTGCCTGTTTGACATGATATGTAGAACAAGTAGAAACGTTTCTCCTAAAAGACAGCTCAGGATCAAGCACTCGCAAACCAATACAAAACATTTAAGAATTAAGTAACATATTTTTGGCATTAAAAAGAATGAATCAGAGATCGGACATGTCAGTGGTGTGACACGCAATATCATACTGATACTAATCTGCTGAACATCAACAAATTGTAATACCCGTTACAATATGTAGCCTGTCAGAGCAAAACATGCCGTAGGACTTCAATGTTCATTCTGAGTTATAGGTGATTTTTCACCTAAAAGTAGTGAAAAGCCACTTTTTTTTCCTTTTTTTTCATATATTTGGTCATATATTTGATTTTTTTTTGGTCATAAATACCTTTAGTAGTTATCCATGTTCGATAATAAAACTGGCCAAAAGTGTAATATGCAGTAAGATATTTTTTCAGATTTTTGTCCAAATGAAGGCCAAATGAAAACAAACTTTAACTTTATGACCTAATTATTCTGAACTTTGTTTTCCAAAATCGGCCCGATTCCAACTACTCAAATGCTCATAACTTCCGAACCATATGACCTAGTGAAGAAGATCTTGGTGTCAAAATAACCAGAATTGAATGGTCTTTCTGATAAAACTACTAACTCATAATGTCCGAATTGAGTCCTACAGCATGTTTTGATCTGACAGGCTACATATTGTGGTGCACTCTAGCTAGTAAGTTTCTTGGAATGCGCAAGTACAGGCCATGTCAAAAAAGATGAAGTTGTTCTTGTAAATTTTCCCATTGCAACTTTAATTCTTGTTGCAGGGTTAGCTCAGTATGCCAATTGCCATGCCTGGTACTATTAGTTTACAAAGGAAAGGTCAGACTTATAATTTGCCGTGGGATGCATGTCATGGATTGGCCATGGATTGGCCATGCATGGCATGGTGACCCAGTTTTGACTAACGATTATGATCCTGGAGTAAAAAAAACTACTGAGATGAGGTATTATCATGTCACAAGTACCTATTGGCAGTGAAGCTTTCGTTAGCTTGGTAGTAGCCGGCTATGACAAGGTTTTTAGCTCTGCAGTAGGCATCTACCTGAAAGATTAGGGAAACCACAATTTTAAACTACAACTCAAGCATTTTGTATCCAGGATGAAAATATCTACACATTTTCTTGCATTTACCATGATTATTTGATTAATTACATATAGCAGTAACATTACCAACCTAAAACACACATTTTGCCAATTTTCATTTTGAATTAGTAACTGATAATGATTTTAATCTACAATTTACAACAGTTGCGATTTAAACAACATCAAGTCTGCCCAGAAAGTATTCTTAATTTTGATGCAAAATTAATTTTAATAAATTGAGGATATATTTGAGTAAAGGAGATGAAAATGTTGCCATATATAGACTGAACTGATGAAGCTGTGCAATGTATTCCCTATAAAAACTAGGACGTGCTATTGTGAAACCTCTCTCTCTTACAAACTAGACACACAATTCTTGATTGCACTGTGACTAGGGTACACAGATAGACACTCCTATTAGGTTATCTATAATAAAGCCACCCTAAAACTATTGTATTACCAACTTTGACACAGAATGTTGGACTACGTAGCTTTGCTAGATTTGCCACCACTTAACGTAGTTTCAATACCAGGGAAGGTGAGGTGTCAATAATCAAACTAAGGGTGGGAAGCAAGGGGGAAAATTTCTGTTTATGCAGCAATTGACGGTTGGAACTCTCTACCACAGCATTTTAGGAGAAATACTTTAATAGTTGTCAGTACTATCCTAAAAAAGTCGAATTAATTGCAAAGGTTGAAACATTGAGGAGGCAGAGGAGTTTGAATTACATTATTGAATTAAATTGTAAATAGTGCAGAAGAAAAGTACAAATTATGTCAAAAGTATGACTTGTAAAAATTGCACACCTGTATATTTCGATTCAAACTCAAAGTCCTATATCTAATACATATTTGTGAATGTCTCTCTGTTTGTCTGTTTTCGATGCAAATCAATATGGGCCACTCTAGACCACGTGCTAGACCATATACTCTATGTCCAAGGATGCTCAGTAGATGTAACTTTTGATGCTGAATGTCATGGACACATTGGATTTGACCTCAGAGGTCATCCCACGTCACAGGAGGAAAAAATTAGGCAAAAATCGGTGATAAATTGCCCCTGCAGCAGTATTAAATAAATGCGACCCTGCAGCAGCAGTAAATAAACCGGCCCCTGCAGCAGCACTAAATAAACGGGATTCACTTTGCACTGTACAATGCGCCATGTCATTGACCTAACACAGGGGTCGAAATTAGCGGTATCCCGATATCCGCGGGATAGTAGATTCTTGTGTTGGATACCAGATTTCAATACTTGGTATCCCGCCGGGTATGGCATGTATTTTGTTTCATAATTCGATTTTTTGTTTTATGGTTGATTTTATCACATATAACATGCACGGATCGAATGCTTCGATCCACGGATCGAATAATGCGATTCAGAGTCGCATGGTTCGATGTGGTGCGTGCAAGAGGGATCTACATAATACCAAAAATACCGTAGTGGTTATTCCCACTGCGGCGGTGCGGATAACAGAAAATGTGTTCTTATTCGCACCGCGGTGAATTCGCAGTGCACACGCAAGCAGAAGTTAACTGATAGCCTTGACCACTGAGCTCTATCATAGAATAATTTATTTTATTTTATTTTATATTTTATACATGTTGAAAGGCCAAGGAGTGCCAACATTGAGCAGTTACTATGTATGAGCAAGAGAGAAAATAGAGGAAGAGGGACGAGGTATATGAGGAGGGGAGAAGGTGGTACAGGCGGAAGGAGAGAAGGTATAGGACGAGGGAGAAGGTAGTTGGAGAGGAGGAGGGGAGAAGGGGTGGAGGTAGAAGAGGTAGAGGATGAGGAAAAAGGTAGTGGATGAGGAGGGGGAGAAGGGGATGAGGTAGAAAAGGGGGACAGGGAGGAGGTAGAAAAGGGGTACAAGAAGGAGGTCGAGGAGGAGGGTAGAAGGTGGTGAGGGAGAAGATCTATAGTCTCTTGCAGAACCTCTACTTCGGTAGTGCGCATAACGCATCTACAATGTAATTATTTCCATTTACATTTTTGTAATTTTGTTTTATTATACTTTTAATGTGGGGTTCTTTGGTGAGAAATTGTTATTTGTGTAAGCCTATAAATATACATTGATGCCTGTGATGTGTATGCATTGTATCAAGCAAACCAGACAATGCGTCTAGACAATACGTCTGCAGTGTACTTGTCTGTGCATATCTGTGAATCTGTTTTCATGTTTTATGTATAATAATTACATTACATATTAATAATTTTCAAATGCTATTATTGCATATTTCAATATTTTGGATACCCACATTGTTGAAATTACTATCCAAAAAATGGAACGCCAGATCTTTGGGGGGATACCAAATTTCAATACCTGGTATCCCGAATGGATACCATAATAAAAATCTAATTTCGACCCCTGTAACAACATTCACCGTGCACTGACTTGATACAGAATGTGCACCACTACTTTCGATAGGTTCTAGCAAATTCTAAAAAATTATTAATCTTACTTGAATGTACCAATTTCCACCCATGAAAAGGCCTGCATTAGTTATTCTGCAACTTTAAACGTGTACCAGATAGATAGATAGATAGATAGTGTTACGTGCTGCACAGCCCCGAAGTCATAGCCAAAACCAGAACCAGTGGAGAACGTTTACACAAGCATTTATTCAGCTACACAACCGTGTGCTCCGTGCTCCGTGCCCTGTCCACTGCCTCGTGTATACACGTGTACGTTACACCCATATATTGCCACGTGTGTCGCCATCTAGTGGCTGACTAGGCTATTCCAGACATGTTTTACAACACTTAACATCTTTCCCCTTTTGGAAAAACTCGATCTAGCTCAACACCAATCAACACTATTTCTTTAGTCATCAAAGTAACACGACCCAAAATTA
The DNA here is from genome assembly GCF_000485595.1 of Priapulus caudatus. Classification (NCBI taxonomy): domain Eukaryota; kingdom Metazoa; phylum Priapulida; class Priapulimorpha; order Priapulimorphida; family Priapulidae; genus Priapulus; species Priapulus caudatus. Next base: position 117,967 of record NW_014577074.1, read on the forward strand.
TTAAAATAACAGAACACAAAACTAACTATTTTCACAATCCTCATAGGTAGTATGACTTTAACGTTATCACTTCACAAGAATTTAACTTGTATCAAATATCATCAATACATCACAAATTATACCTTCTTGTGCCACCGATACGTGTTACATAAATGAACGATCATAGCTGAATAAAATAAAACCGCTTAACATAAGACGTGTCACTCTATCATCCGATACTACTGATGCTACTGCCTAAACCTTACAGGCATTTTAACAGTTCTGCCGGATCTGGTTGTCTTTACATCGGCGTCTGTTGCCATCTTTGTTTTGCCAACCGCCGATGCTGACGGTGGCTGAGGTACGTCGGAAGGGGGTGCGATTGGCACTTGCGTGGGCAACGCCGGCGACGTCGCTTGTCGCAGCTCTTGTCGTGGCTCATGTGGCGGGCTGTCGCTCTCTGTGGCAATGCTTAATTTGGCTTGGCTTGGTTGAGGCGGCAGCAAGTGTGCTGACTTGTCAAACTTCCTGAGGTGGCGTCTGTTCCTTCGGAACACTTTTCCTTGTTCCGTGGTCACCTCAAATAAGCGACCTATCAGCTGCTTTGACACTCTTGCCTCCTGCCACTCTCTCTTCCCGGGAACCAGCGGCTGCATCCTCACAGTGTTATCAACTGTGAGCCAGCTAAGTTCCCTGCAGTTACGCCTGCTCTTTCCAAGCACCCGCTTTCTCTCTTTAGACTGCGCCTCCCTTATCGGGTCAGCATACCCCGGCTTCAACTTTGCTTCACTGATGGGCATAACAGTCTTTGTGCGTCTCCCCAGCAGCCTTTGAGCTGGGCTGGTTGACATCCCCTCTGTTGGTGTGTTTCTAGCATTTAGAAGACCTAAGAATGGGTCTTCCCCAGAGGCCTTGCTCTTCCTCATGAGCCTCTTCACAATCTTTACAGCAGCCTCGGCTGCCCCGTTGGCCTGACTGTTGCCAGGGCTGATTAACTCATGGTGAAACTTCCAGCCGCGTGCGAATGACCGGAACCTCGCTGATGTGAATTGAGCAGCATTATCCGTGACGACCGTGTCAGGGATACCATATCTCGAGAAGTGCTCCTTAAGCTTCATAATCACTGCTTCAGCAGTTGTCTCACGCAGCCGGTCAACATCAGAGACGTTGCTATGATCATCCACTGTGACAAGGTACCGTATATACTCGCGTAATAACCGCAAATTTGGCCTCAGATTTCAACCCTGTATTTGCTCTGCGGTTTATAAGTGCGCCACACCGTGAGGGGAAATATACTAGGCGCAATACTTGGTTACCCGATTCAAATTGAGGTGCGGCTTATAGGCGCCCGCGGTTATTACGCGATCATATACGGTAATCACAGCCTGCCCACGACAACAAGTCCGATGCCACGCTTTGCCAAGGTCTCCGAGGCACCTCTGCAATGACTGGTGACTCTGCATGTTGTTTCACTGAATATGTCGCGCATGTACCGCATGCTTCCACATATTGTCGGATCTCTGCCGACATACCCGGCCAGAAGATCAGGTCTCTGGCTCTCCGTAGACACGAGTTTATTCCTAGATGCCCCTGATGTACCTTCTCCTTCATTTCTTTCCTTAGACTGACTGGGACGACTATTCGTCCACCTCGCAGGATGATTCCACCCTGAACGGTAAGCTCGTCCCTGTAGCTAAAGTACGGACGTAGACTCTCTGTCAAGTGCCTTACCTCGCTAGGCCATCCTTTCATGATGACCTGCCCCAGGGCCACAAGAGTGTCATCTGACAACGTAGCACCGCTGATCTGAAGTAACCTTTCATCCTTCAGTGGATGGCACGTGATGTTGTGCACATCCACAACCTCCTCCTGGTTGGTTGTGAAGTGGGTGCTCTAGACAGCGCGTCTGCCAACAGTATCTCATTTCCCGCGTTATATTTCAAACAGTATAAGTACTTTTGTGCCCTCAGAATGAGATTCTGTAGCCTTTTCGGGGCCTTCGAGAGTGGCTTTGCGCAAATCGCCACCAGCGGTTTGTGGTCCGTCCAGACCTCAACCTCTCGCCCGAAAGTGTAGTGATGGAACTTTTCCAATCCATACGTCATGGCCAGCATCTCCTTTTCTACTGGGCATAGCGGCGTTCAGCCTCAGACAAAGCACAGCTCGCATACGCCACGGGCCTGCCCTCTTGCAGCAGAGCAGATCCAAGTCCATACTCACACGCGTCGTTCTCTAGGGTGAGGGTCTTAACCGGATTGTAGAAAGCCAACACTGGCGTTTTTGTGATCCTGTCCTTCACCTGATCAAACGCGTCCTGCTGCGCCGTGGACCACGTCCACGCAACATTCTTCTTCAGCAGGTTGTGGAGTGGATGGATTAATGTGGTGACCTTGGGGAAAACTTGGCCAAGTAGTTGACCATCCACAGAAACCTACGTAGCTCCTCCAACCCACCTGGTTCCTTCATATCTCTGATCGCAGACACTTTCTCATCGTCGATGCCCAGGCCTTCTGCCGAGATACGGTGGCCCATGAAGGTGAAGGTATTCACTGCTACTTCCATCTTGTCAGGATTCAGCTTTATTCCTACCTCCCTGCACCTATCTAGAAATTTCCCCAGTCTCTCATCATGCTCCTGCATGGTTCTTGCATGAACTACCACATCATCAGCAATGCAGATCACCCCTGGTAGATCGCTGAGGGCTTTCAGCAGCTTCCTCTGAAAAATTTCTGATGACAAACACAAACCGAAATGTAACCAGAGCCATCGGAATCTTCCAAAGCACATCGGAAATGCTGTGAGTAAACTCGACTCATGGTCCAACTTAACATGCCAATATCCCGAGGCGAGATCCGTCTTCGAGAATACTCTTGAGTCACTCAACTCATGTAATGCATC
>NW_014577074.1:120853-154147 GCF_000485595.1 Priapulus caudatus
GTCACTAGCTATATGTTAACACTTGAACACGCGTTAACCAATGGTGTAATCACTAACACAACAAAAACAAATAACTGAATTTTGTCAAATTACCACTCAACTAAATGCTATGTAAAAAAAACACAACGAAGGGCACTGAGTATCTTCTGTTGTTCCTCGGGTTAGTCACCTTCATTCGACATGTCCCCGCAGGTTTGTGGACAGCCTTGTTCCACATCTTTAGTACACCTCTATATGGCTCTATCTTGTCTGCAAATCTGGATGGCAGCATGTTTACAGACGCCCCGGTGTCTATCTGAAAATCGACTTCTGAACCGCCAACCATCATCCGACACTTTGTCATCCTACTGGTTGGGGACACACCTGTGACAGCTTGCACAGACGGTCTTTTCCCCTGAGCTGTGACTGTATTGCACCACTCATAATCTGAGTCACTGGCAGATACATCATCATAATACTCTTCCTTTAGCTGATTCACCCGGCCCCTACCAGTCCTGAAGGGCGCCGATACTCTCTGTTTCTGTTGTCCGCGTCTCATGTTGTCTGGGCATTTTGACTTAAAAAGTGATTCTTCTCACCGCATATGTGGCACGTCTTGCCAAAAGCTGGACACTTTTCTTTCTTCATGACGTGAGAGAAGTTGCAAAATCTGCACTGTTCTTTCTGCAAAGTTACGTACTGTTTATCCTTGACCTCGGGAAATCTTGCCCTTATTTTGTGCACAGTATCAGGCATAACTGGCTTCAATGCTCTGTCACACAACGAAGCAGACTGTGCAGCCCTGCACACATCAATGCACCTGTCAAGGTCAAGTTTTCTTATCTTTAGCAAGTCTTCTCTCGTTTCATTTTCTCTTATTCCCAGCACAACTCTGTCTCTTATCATAGAAGCCTCGCACGTGCTGCAAAGCTTACAGGTTTGTGCCAGTGTTCTGAGGTCGGCCAGGAAGTGATCAAAGTCCTCCCCTTCCTGCTGACAACGCCGGTAAAATAAAAATCTCTCCATGGTTTCATTCACCTCACCTATGCCTATGGCATATTCTTAAAATTTCCCTGTAATTTCAGTGACAGTTCTTTGTGGGCGGAGAGTTCTCGGGTTCTCGGGTTCTCGGGTTCTCGGGTTTCTCCCAGTTCTCGGGCGTTGAGAAGCTAAACCCACTGAGCGTTTTCATCGCATCGTCAGCGAGACAGTTCTCAAGCATTGCTACCTGAAACGCACGGTCTTTCGTGTGTAGCCCAGATAACAGGTTGTAGTTGTCCCATCTTTTCTTAAAAAGCTTCCAACTCCCTACTTTGTCTTCTTCCAAAGTCAGGGGCTGTGGTGGCTTTATGCTGCCGAAGTTGTAGCCCTGCCTGTCAGGCTCACTGCCACGTGTCACGCGCACCTCCATTTGACTTGTGAATCTTTCTCCAGGCTATAACACAGCTTTCCACAGATGTCCTATCCTGTGCATGGTTTATTCAGTTTACCGCTGCCACCATGTTACGTGCTGCACAGTGCACAGCCACGAAGTCATAGCCAAAACCAGAACCAGTGGAGAACGTTTACACAAGCATTTATTCAGCTACATAACCGTGTGCTCCGTGCTCCGTGCCCTGTCCACTGCTTAACTGCCTCGTGTAACATGCGTCTAAACAGAGGAATTGCTCCGACCTGTGATTGGAGGATAAACAATAAGACCCGCCACTCCTGCGCCATACGCATTATTGCTCATTTGACGGTTTAGGCAACGTGTACTAACTATCATATGGAGCGAAACGAGTTTGAGGTTACTTTCTATAAATTCTAGCTAGTATAGACACGTCTTAGCATTTAATCTCTGTGATTTGAGTCTATTGAAGCGCGATTAGTCGCTAATTAATTAGCAAATCATGACGCGCGGCTATGACCGTGTTGAAACGAAACGCTCACGAATTCTACTTTTTATTCCTCCAAAAATGGGCGTGCGGAAGTGGGCCCGGCGGCCCCCGGCCCCCCCCCGACCCTCCTCGATTTTTGATCCTTCCAATCACAGGGTCGGATGCAATTCCTCTGTTTAGACGCATGTCTCGTGTATACACGTGTACGTTACACCCATCTATTGCCATCGCTGTCGCCATCTAGTGGCTGACATAGGCTATTCAGACATGTTATTACAACACTTAACAGATAGATATGAGTAATAGGTAAGATTAGATAGATGGATGGATAGATAGATAGAGATTGATAGATATAAATGATAAATTAAATAGATAGATAGATGAAATATTACATAGATAGATAAATAATTACATAGATAGATAAATAGATAAGATAAACTAGATCAATTCAGATTAGATCAGATAGATGCGATAGAGTAGAATAAATAGATAGATTTTTGGGTATTTTTCTTTCAACCAAGTTGTTACCAACTGAGCGCTTTATTTCCCGGGCAACGCTGGCTGTCCTGCTAGTTACTCCTATGATTAGGAGTAATGTTGCAAGAACCACACTGCCACAATGTAAATAAGTGTGCTTGCCATACTTTTGTGCATACATCCTTGGTAGTTATCTAAATTCTTGAATTTAAAATTCATTGTAACAGTATGTGTATATATATGAATATTTACCTAAAAAGGTAAAGTAAAAAAATAAAACTTGACAGAATCCTATTAATATTAACGACGTGGATATTCGTCCGAGCATCGGACACCTGTTCGTGGTCCGTCGATCATCAACATCATCGGTTGGACCCAAGTAACCGATGATCGGTTACAATCGGTTACTCGGGGTGTTGCATGCCTGCTTGTGCGTAACGTCGTGTGCATGTACGTGTGTGCATGTATGTGCTTGTTTAGCCCTGTTTACTGTTTGTTTTGCACTGTTTACTACTGTGTGTATAATACATGTATGTTAATAAAGGACAACATGTATAGTAGCGATATCTCTGATTCTCATCACTTTTCCAAATTTTCTTGTTAAAGTTTAAAAAAATTTTTTTTTAGGAAATCGATTATGGATTTTGATAACCAAGCGCTTGGTTCGAGCCACTGTTCAACCGATGATCGAGTATAATCGATGATCGTGACATCACTACCTGTTCGTATGCGCTATTCGTCCGAGCAGTTGTTGCGCATGCGCTGTTCATGTAGCATGCCGCAGGCTAGCTCTAGTACTATAGCTTGCGTTCATTAACTGCCGCCGGGCTATAGAACATTTCCAGCTAGATTTCGTAACTGCAACCTGTTACCACCTGTCCCCACGAAAAATTGATCGCAAAACGCAAAATGATGAGGCTTTTTAACACTTATTTATCTACATGGACATCTCACCTATCTTTTTGAACACTTTCCACAACTTTACACCATGTATTTATCTATTTATTCCTCAAAGTAAGCACTACTGGCAATTCACTACTGGCAATTTTTAAATGATGTGGCGAGCACACGAGTGACGTCACCGGATATGTAGGCAAAACACATGGCAGCTATGGTGCATGTATATATATACAATACCGGTGACGTCACGCGTGCGCTCGCCACATCATTTCAAAATTGCCAGTAGTGAATTGCCAGTAGTGCTTACTTTGAGGAATAAATGGATAAATACATAGTGTAAAGTTGTGGAAAGTGTTCAAAAAGATAGGTGAGATGTCCATGTAGATAAATAAGTGTTAAAAAGCCCGATCATTTTCCGTTTTGCGATCCATTTTTCGTGGGGACAGTCGTGGTAACAGGTTGCAGTTACGAAATCTAGCTGAAAATTTTCTATAGCCCTGCGGCAGTTAATGAACGCGGGCTATAGTCATAGAGCTAGCCGCAGGCGCACGGCACGAGTGCCGGAGGTAGGAAGGTACAATTTTTAAATCTAGACGCTCTAAAATGCTGTTTACCCTTTAGATTTATGATTTTTTGCCCTTTAGACTGGGGAGCCGTAGCGTTTTGCTACGGCAGCCCTACGGCTGTGACGCACCTGCATACATGCGTTCAGGAGCTAATAATGACAAATTTGTCATTATTAGCTCCTGATGCGTTGCGTATGTGGTTATACACCATAGATAGTGTTTGGTCCTATCACTCGCGTATATAACTATAAGCGAACCGAGTCGGTTTATAGTTAGTGTTAGGGTTAGGGTTTGGTGTAGGATTAGTGGAAGGGTTAGAGATTAGGCATGGTTCGGTAGTATGCGCCTCCCTAGACTAGCATTATATTACATTTATGTAATACAATATGAACAGCGCATGCACAACAACTGCTCGGACGAATAGCGCATACGAACAGGTGTCCGATGCTCTGATGAATATCCACGTCCTAATATTAATATGAAGATGGGCAAAACATTGATTCTCAAGATACAAAGTATTGAATTAAGATGTAAGAATGATTCATGAAGCTACATAATATGTGAAGTATAACGTAGGTCATTTTATGCTCTTAGTCTTAATAATAAGGACGTGGATATTCGTCCGAGCATCGGACACCTGTTCGTATGCGCTATTCGTCCGAGCAACAACTGCGCATGCGCTGTTCATGTTGTATTACATAAATGTAATGTAATCAAGAGCATATGAAACAGGAGAGCGTACAACAGTAAAATGCTGAAACCATGTTGCAGTATTAGTCGAATTAATAAACTTTTCCCATGTTATTTTGACGATGATCAGATGTCCTACCTTGTTCATATAAAACAAACTGCTTGTCTCTACGATGCTCCTACGCTGAGATAATGAGCGGTGAAAATCTGGTTTTTTCGCCGAAATCCCAATCAGATGACTAGGAACTGCGACCCTCTCTCGTGTGGGCGGAGTGTACGGCCCACACTGTGGCCAGTGTGTTGCTTCTGGTCGCCGCTGTGTAGCGCCATAGTGGCGCTGACTCACGTCATACTACCAGAGTTTACTATACATCCAGCGTGAGGTGGACGTGAGGTGGGCACAGGTGGGGGTCATCACTATGGCAATCAATAACAGACGTCATTCATTCCATTTGTCAATCATTGACGGAAACACGCAAGGTTTACCAAAGTTATAACACTTCGAGAGACGGTCACAGTAACTGACTAATGTCTAGTAGGTGTTCGGCGAAAATACCAGATTTTCACCGCTCATTATCTCAGTGTACGGGCATTGTAGGGACATGCGGACACAGCTAATCAATAATACTGCAAAAAATCGTCAAAATAAAACGGGGAAAGCTTATTAATTCGACTAATACTGCAACGTGGTTTCAGCATTTTACCGTTGTACGCTCTCCTTCCTTATATGCTCTTGATATAATGCTACTCTAGGGAGTCACCTACTCTCTAACCCCAACCACAACCACAACCACAACAAACCTAACGCTAACACTAACTATAAACCGACTCGGATCTCTTATTATACTTGAGTCATAGTACCAAACACTATCTATGGTGTATAACCACATACGCATGTATGCAGGGGCGTCACAGCCGTAGGGTTGCCGTAGCAAAACGCTCATAGCAATTTAGCATTTTAGAGCGTCTAGATTTGAAAATTTTCTGGGGGTAAACCCCCCATACCCCCCCCCCTTCACACGTCCTACCTCCGGCACTCGTGCCGTGCGCCGGCATGCAACATGAACAGCGCACACGCAACAACTGCTCGGACGAATAGCGCATACGAACAAGTGTCCGATGCTCGGACGAATATCCACGTCGTAATAATAATACTAATACTAGTAATACTAATAGTCTTAATCTTATGGCCATTTCCATTGGCCCGTACCTGTGACAGAGCAACTTCCATCATTGGCGTTAGACCTATATTTAAATGAAACAAAGGCACAGTATCCACAATGTGCGGTGGTTTACTTTCTTTGCCTTTTTGCTTCTGTGCCAATAGTAACCCATTCAACGCACAATGTGGGTATTTAAAGACATGAAGTAAAATTTTGCAGTAACTTTGCCGATTTAACACTACACTGTCAGCCATTGTGGTATTGTGCTGCCGCCTATACTTCTACAACAAGCGGATAGATGAGGAACAAATAAGGTAACTTTAATTTGTTTATTACAAAATCAAGTCGTATTACAATTAAGTAGCTTGCAAGCACACGATATGAAAAATATAATAATAATAGAGAGGATGTCAATTATTTAGTAAATTTGTTAAATTTGTGATTTTTAGGAAGGGTTCTTGATCAAGCCATCGCTTTCTCAATACCAAGGCATGGCGAAAGATTTCTCTGTATTTCATTACGTGTTACAAAATTCAAAGCATTGTGTGTAATTTCCTGCTTCAGTAATAGTTCATTCATGACATTTTTCTTCAATACAGTACGTTTTTTAGTAACTACTTATTAATATGCTTAAAAATATAATCATGTTTCTGTTCTAGAGCAGAAATTGAAGGACAACTGAATCCATTTATTCGTCGCTTGGCTGTCTAGGTGCCCGCCTAGAACCCAGCCCAACAGTTTGGCATTTATTACTCCTATCTGGCGAGGTACGTCATCACCGTCAGGCCTGATTCTAAGCAGGTAAGAGTATTGAAAGCAAGCTAGACACTTATGTGTTATTGTATGTCATATTTTAGTTATAGAATTTTTGTTTAGTTTTATTGTGAATTTCTTACCCATTTGTTATTGCTACGTATTGTATTGACACTGAGTATTGAGTATTGTGTTGGTGGTGTTGTCGAGTGTCAATCATTGCAGGCTATGTTGGTTGTAAATAGTAAACAACAATATAAGTCGCAATTTTTGATCAGAACAGCAATAATATGTTGACACATACATAGCTCTAGTAACTATAGCTCGCGTACAGTTGCCGCTGGGTTATAGGACCAGCCATTAGGGATGTGCGGGACCAACTTACTCCAGCCAGTCAGCGGGAATTATGTATTTCCGCATGTGGAGGGGTGGGCGGGTTGTGTTGGTTGTGGACAAAAACGTTGTTGTCAAGCAGGGAATAAAATACACGGGAGCGACGAGCGATTTCGTTCTGGTAAGCTCTAAAAGTCTAAAATCGCTCTGGTAAGAACAATAACGGGAGCGATCGCCCGAGAGAAAATCGCTCCTGTGGCCTGATAAATTGAAATGTACACAAGTAGGCCCTACATACGTACAGCGAGCGCTACATATACACCAGGATTTTATGAGATAAAAGGTTATCTCATTAACTCTGATATACACCGTGCTGGGTTTACACTGCCGATTATATGCAGTCAAGTTGGCGTTTTTCTTTTTTGACCCGTAGCGCGCGCGGGGCGATGTGGATATGCATTTTTGCATGTATTACATGCTGCCAGCGTGGCGCCTAAAGCAAAAATGTGTTCTCCCCTTAGGGTGGAGGGACACACTCCTGATTGCTGTTGTCTGATTGGCCACTTGGCAAAAAACCGTCCAACCCGCCTGCTCCGAGTTAGGGAAATTAGAACATGTTCTAATCTTCCGACTCACTGCTATCGATCGGCTGGACGTGCGACTTTTGCGTTTACACTGGGCCATAATAAAAATAGTGTTTGTTTGCCCTCACCCGACCGACCCGCCAAAAAAAGGCCGACTCAAAAATTTTTATTGATCTTTCCCATTCTTTTTTTTATACAAATTTTATCACTGTACATTATATAAATCTGTAGGCAATACATTATATGTACCAAGCAAAACAAACATTCAACATAAAAGGTATCTCCACACAAGCACACCCGAGCATGTAGACACCATGCTGAATTTGTAAAAAAAAAACTTTAAAAAGCCTACCTACCTACCCAAACTTTTCAGCCTGGGTCGGGTGAGGGCAAACAAAGATTTTTTTAATTGTGACCCTGGCGATTGTCAGTTGCCAAACTGCCAAGTTCGTACAATTTGGCAACTCAAAATCGTCAGTGTAAACCCAGCTTATGTATCCGCTGCAGCTGGCGCTGGCTAGATCAACCCGCTGATGCATAATAAAATACAATTGATAATAAAAGTTATACAACAGAGTGTAAAACTAGAAACTGTTGACACTTTCATTCATATTTAAATTTAACTTGACAATAATACCAGCTGAATCCAGCTCTTGCCTTGTATTAATCTGCAATATGATGTGGTGACAATTGCATTCATACATTGTCTGTTGAAACTATGAATGATAGTCAATGATAAATTATATGCTGACAGATGTGATGTGATGTCACAGACTCACATGCACACATCTCTGTGAGACTGTGACAAATTAACCGTGTACTTTCTTATTTTGAGACTGAAAAAAGAAGCAAACAACTGCACAGTGGTATTTTTATATAAAAAAACATTTATTTGCATCCAAACGAAAAGATAACGTGGTTCATACCGTATGTTTATTACAGAGTAACAAAACAATAAGCAATCTAGAAGTAGTGACTGTAGTGAAGCATCTGTACATGTAGAGAGAGAAGAGTGAGAACTGAGAAGGGGAGTGGTGGACAGAATGGTAGTATGGTACTATGATAGAACTTAGAAGATCTATGGGCGAGGTCAGAGGTATCGGAGCCTCGGAGGCGGCATTGTAAATGCGAATCGATTTAAAGGATGTTTGGATCATGAGTTACAAGTGTGATTACTGATATGTAGTAATGTAAATATAATTATAGGTACATGTATTAAACAGAAAATTTGACACACTCATGGAATTAATAATACATACAATTACATTGATGTCCCCATCCCACAAATAAATAAGAGTACATTATATATATTGATTATATTACGTATTTTTCAAAAATTTGACACTATGAAAATGGCTCTGGATACATAAAAAATGGCTCTGGAGCTTCAAAAAATGGCTCTGGTAAATTTTTGACAAGTCAGAAAAATGGCTCTGGTGAAAAAAAAGTATTTTTTACCCTGTTGTCAATTAACAAATTAATAATAGTAATTTGTTTATCTTTCATGACAAAACTAATATTACAATCTTTTTTGATCGCTTAATTTGTTACTTGACAACAACAATGTTTTTGTCGACAACCAACCCAACCCGACCACCCCTCGGCTCCACGTGCGGAAATACATAGTTCCCGCTCACTGGCGCTGCTGCAGCGCCGCCAAAAATGGCCATTTGAATTTCGCAAATTGAATGTTTGTTTACCAGAAATATCGCAAGTAGACCATTGCAACGATAGTTAAAGGTTAAATTTTAGTAGCTAATATAACTTGAGACATATTCATTTCGGATAAGAGGCATTAATTGCCTACCACAGACGTTTTATAGTCGCGAATAAGCGTGAGTAAGTTGGTCCCGCGCATCCCTAATGGCTGGTCCTATAGCCCAGCGGCAACTGTACGCGGGCAGTAGTTACTAGAGCTAGCACATACATTACTTGTACTAAACTTTTGTAGCACTCGTTATAATTAGACGAACTTTGATTATTTGGATGAACTTGATCTGAATCAGGAATTAAATAGATTATAGGGAATTTTTTTGTAAAACTAAGTGGTGGTGATTCTTTCTGCATGGTTTTTATTGCTACCACTTAATAAATGCAAAGGACATTTTAAAATGGTTCTTTTAGTTTCACAATGGAATCGTTAAGTAAGTTGTTGCTAATACATGTAGTAAATCAGTGTTAATATATAGAATATATGCTGTTGTATATATTCAATTTCGGCCTGTTCAATTTGCACTATTAGGGTTATAGTGGCTTTAATGTTAGTTTCAGTGAAAAATTATTAATTTTAATTTGTACACTGAGTCATGAGTACACTCTCAAAGTGTGGGCGACACTCTCCACTTTTTAGAATAACAATACAAGCACAACCTAGTACACCAGTAGAATCCTAGATCTGTAAAATTATACATAATTTCTTGAGATTGTAAAAAATTGCTGAGTGATTTTACAGACCTTTAATAATTTAATCTAAATGATACTACTGAATCATTCATATTTTTATTGGTAACAGGTGGTGGAAGTAGAGAATCATATCATTATATAATAGTAGTTTTAACAAGGCTTCATAAAAAAACACAATTGTGACATTTGCACATAGATATTCTGTGCTGCTGAATTGATAATGAGAAAACAAAAATGAAGCCGAAATATAATGAAATTCATTATTTTGCTTCCAGGATAAATCTTCTCTGTAAGCTGGCAGCATCGCGCTTTACCTTGAAGCCAAGAAGCATGCCTCTGCCAAGCCGAGCAAGGATGTACGTGGATGCAAATACGCACCGTCCACGGGAGTACTGGGACTATGAGTCTCATGTAGTGGAGTGGGGGTAAGTGTGGGGTTTAAAAAAACTGTTACCATCTTGTGTTTGTCTTATGAATCGGTGTTATACTTGCCATCATTTATTATAATGTTTACGTACACGACCTATGAACACCGAACCGCAAGTAACGGCATTAAGGAAATTTGCAAACGATTGAGTTCAGACTTAGCATACTACCGGGAAATGTAAATGGAAAAGCAATTTATCTACCATCTTTGATTCCAGTCTATTGCATTGCAATATTGAAAGGGTGCTCAAATTTTCATATCAAGTATCTTCAGTTCTTTAAGAATCGATCATTAATCACATCAGAGTTTAAAATTTAGGGCAGCAGTTCTGCTACCTGCAACGGTCAGTTTGCTTCCTGCTGTTAATGTTGTCAGCAAATACTTGCTTGCCGTTGAAATCTGTTGTTAGTTGTTCAAGGTTGTTGTTTTTCAAATCGCCTTGACGGTTTGACCCCTCGTTATCGTGATCCGTACTTCATTCGATGTGAAACTTGGGTGACTATAGTTCAAATGAATGAATCAAGGGAAACAGTACTAAGATGTCAAAGCTGCTTCCTTACGGACAGAGGCTACAGGACAATACTGTAGAGGTGGAACTGCTGTGGTTTTCTGGTGTTCCTGCCGGGGATGTAAAGTCTGCTGCTTGATTTTTCTCTAGCAGCAAGTTAATTTCTAACCCTGTATTACCACTTCTCTATATAATATCTTGTGAATATAAATAGAAAATGCTTCGTTTGTCTCCAGGAAACAGGAAGACTATCAGTTGGTACGGAAGCTGGGAAGAGGAAAATACAGTGAAGTGTTTGAAGCCATAAATATCACAAATAATGACAAGTGTGTAGTCAAAATCCTGAAGGTAAGAGTAAAGATGTTTATTGTATTTATGCTAAGCTTATGAAATAATTCTAGTAATTATTACGTCCTGTTGTTAGGCATATATGTACACGTGCGTGCGTGTTCGTGTGCGCACACGTGTACATGTAGCGTGCTGTAGTGAACTTGGAAAACCATGTATATAAAGTGTAATTTCATCATTTAAGTAGTGTAGTCTGAAAAAACTCGCATGCAGAGATGCCAACCACTACGATTTATCCGTATTTTATACGAATTTCTATTCCTTTTGCACCGCTACGACCAGTTTGTATCAAACTACGAATTTCACTGTGATCGGAGAAAAAAAAAATTGTCATTTTTTGTCAATTTATTGTCATTTTTGACCCTCAGAATCAAGAAAATTTCGGGGGGGCATACCGGACCCCCCTAGCAAACTCGGGTCAATACGTGACCCTCGAACTACTAATTTGATGGCCAGCAACTACAGATTGCTTCAAATATGTGTTGGCATCTCTGCACATGCTACCTTACTAATAATCTGGGGCCCGTTCTCAGAGTAAAGTTAAGGCTAATGTTAATTATAAGGTAGCACTTACGACCAATGTTAATGTTACGAGAATAGCATTGACAGAAACGCATCCCAGCTATGAGAAAACTATACGATGAGAGGAACTAATTTGCTGTCACAAGGCTTGTGATTGGATGAGAATCGACCACAAAACTCAAATTCATACACATTTATTGTACATCACAGGAATCTATGCATATTATGATGATTAACCATATATAAATATTATCTGATGAAAAAGCAACATGGTCATGAATTTATTCTGCACTGCAAGACATGATTTTGCACAGCAACTCAAGATGTGAACATCATGACTCCTCAAATTATCCAAAACAAGAGAACACGCCACTTTTATACGTTTGTTTTGGTACACAATCAGTAGATAAATAGTGATTCTGACGTGTTCTCCATGAGAAACATGGTCTTACTAATTAAAATAAAATATAATATCACTATAATTGCATTATTTTGAGCTTGGTCCTAAAATTACGAGAGGGTCTAGGGAAAGTTAACGTAACGTAACGTTACTTAACGTAACGTTAAGAGGGAATTTGCTAGGATTTTGCATTCTCGTAACTTTACGATGTTTCTGTCAACAGTCTAGCAGTCAAAGTTAATGGTAAGACTAATGTTAAGACATTGTTTCTGACAACGGACCCCTGCACTGCAGCCACGTTGCTAATCTAAGACCAATGCGTAAAAATGCTGAAATATGCCAGTGGTTTGTTTCTGAGCATTGCTTGGCAGTCCTTATTCTTGTTGTCATATATTTCTATTGTAGCATGTTATTACTTACTAGTATAAAACTACGGGTAGAGGTGGCATCAGTGAAAATTAGTGCAAGAGCATTGAACACTGATCTTTTCAACTGAACAAGTTCCTCATAGTCTCTGCAAGAACCTTTTGAATATTATTCAATAATCTAGTAGCAACTCGGGTACAACCAACGATCAACGTCAATGTAGCAGATATAAGTTTTTTGCTGGCATAAAAGCCGAGTGACACAGGGTGGGCATGATGATAGCTTATAGTGGGCCTGTGGCCCTGTGGCCACTAAAATTTGTAGCTCACAGCAAAGTTGAAAAACTATTCAAACAGCAAGTAGTTTAATAATTCATATGATAGTGTTCACATTTCATCTTATTTAATTAAAATAACAGGAAAAAAGTAGTGGAAGTAGAGCTGGAAAGTAAGAGGTGCTAGAGTGCAGGCAGTAGAACGTGGGAGTAGTGTGCGGTGGGGTTGGATGAGAAAGGGGTAGCAGCAACTAATTAAATTTGAGTTTTCCCATTTTTCAAACTTGTTGTTGCCTGTCTCCACAATTTCACAGCCCGCTTCCCTTCCCCATGCCTTCATTTGTACTCCACCGGCACCGTACCTTCCTCCCCTATATCTACTGTTTTTTCACCCCACTCAGTTCATCTCCAATGCACCTCTCTCCTTCCTCTACAACTCGTAATTCCTTCACCGCTGTTCATACCACTTTCAATTGTATACTTTTGCCTCTTCCAGTACCTTTCTTTTTGTTTATACCTTCAACACCTTTCTTCTCGTCTTCCTCCACCTCCACCTCTACATCTACCTCCACTTTTGCACCTTCTCCTTTCTTCACGTTTTCATCCTTCCTCCTACATCTTATTGTCTCTGCCACATTCCTCTTCAAATTTCCTCTTTCCGTCTTCACCTCAATTTCCACAGTGTTTTTTCCACTTGTGTTCCGGCTATGTCCTCACTGCAGTTTCATAGCAACATTGATTGTATTTGTATTTGTAACCCAAAAACTTCTCACTAACCCACCACTCAGATACATGTTTTGCCCACTTTCTAGAAGAACTGTTTTTGCTCATATTGTAGCACGCTTTTCGAGCAAGCCACGTAAAAATACACTTCCGTGTTGGTGAAGTAAAGCCAGCAAAAACATGATGTGGTTTTCCTGGGAGAAACATTAAGATGCTGATCATCTTGTAACGTAGCTTGAGCGTGAAACCTTTCAGCACAGTTGTAGCGTGCATGGAAGTAAAGCCGACACCATTGCGACAATTGTGCAAATCACTCACTTGACAGTGCCAAGTTAGTTGACTCACTTCACATTTTTCCAATGGCTGTTGACTTTCGAATTATATTTCTAATTCAAATTTTATTAGTATGCACAGTCTTGGAAATAAGTCTGGAAACCCAGCCATATTGAATTTCGGAAATTTTGATTTCTATGATATAACTGTATAACCTACTATAGTAGCCAGTCCAATGTTACCAGTCCCTGACTAGGGGAGGGGCTGATGTATCTAACACTAGGGCGCCGTGTTTGTGTTAGTATAGAGGCTGCCGTGCATTGACCTGTAACTAAATCTAGCCGAATGTTGCCTTACTGGAAAAATATAGTTGGTTTTGATTATGTTAAAAGAGGTTATGGATATATATATATATATATATATATATATATATATATATATTCGTTGAGCGCAATGCTGATAAGCAACCAATTTTGTAAATTTTTCTAACAACAGCGAGTCGTGTGTAAGGTCACAAGCATGTCAACATACGTGCAAACAACATGGCAAAGTTTGCTGCATATCTTTTCATTGTTTAAAACATGCTCACATGCTTTGTGTCTGATGAATTAGGGATTGCTATACTGAACATGCATCATGTACAGGTTTTATTACATGCTCTGTGTTCACTTTTATTGATGACTGGCAGGTGTGGGTGTAGAATATTAATTTTCAATTACCTTTTCAATCAAGAAGTGACTGTATTTTATCAGTGGCTTCTGGCTTGCAGTAATTGTGCTAAGGTTATAAATGATTTGTGAATTTATATTTGAAGTAAAAAAGTTTGTGAAATATTGAGTGAATATTTTCTTACACAATTTTGGTTAAATATTTTGCAGCCAGTAAAAAAGAAGAAAATTAAGAGAGAAATAAAGATCCTAGAGAACCTGAATGGTGGAACGAATGTTATCACGCTATTAGCTGTAGTAAAGGATCCAGTGGTAAGTGATATATAACCAGTTGATGTGCTCAGTTGAAATCTACTCTTGTATCCAGGTGTCATACGAGTCGTTTCTAATTAAGAATAGTGATTAGTCCTTATTTATGATGACTTATTATAAGTTAATTTGCTTCGAGCTATAAAATGTGTATTTTTGCATCATCATGAAGGAGATTTCGCAGTCGGTGTGATATTACTAGACTTCTGAAAGTCTGTGTGATCATTGATATTTGTGCAATTCTAACAGACTAATGCAAGACAATCTTTTCTTAATAAGCTCATTATTGGATGAAATTAAATTAACTGCTTCGACGAGATGTTTTAGGTTAGGTAGCAATGTAGCCCATATTAGTTTGCAAAGCTTCCTTACCGCGACGCACCAGTGTGACGTGTGTATGCTATGAAGCACTGGATTAGTTGGAAGATTAGTTAAGACTTAGGTCCTATTCGTGCACTATTGTGTTTTGAATGCCGATGTCTTCAAAAGTGCAGTAAGCCATGTTAATGCACTGAGAGCTCTTTGTTGTAGCTGATGTGAGTTGTGTGAGCCCCTGCCCTGTGCACCCACACCCCTCATGCATTTGTATGCCAAATCTCCTAGAGTTTAATTCATGCACGTTATCAAGCCTATTGGTCGTATATTAAACCATTCATTAAAGGCTCACAATACGCATCCAAACGCTAATTTCTCCAGTACTAGACTAGCAAATACTTCGTGTCATGCATAATCACACTACCTTATGACAAAATAAACCCTAGTTGCTCCCATTTCACTGCGCGTTTGCTTAAAACCCACAAGTAAGAGGTGAGAAAACTGGCATTCTGGCGCAAACGACCGGACTGTTTTGGCCAAACAAAATAGCCTCGAAGTGGTGACGCTGACGTCACATGATTTTATCTTTGCTCGCGCCCGCTAGCCGCTGTACCGCAGCACCGCTGCACGGTTGCTTGGGGATTGGGGAAACTGTCAACAACATCGTCGAGAAATTTCAACAACATTGGAGGTATTTTCAAAAATACGCTTTTATAAGACAACGTGCAGTGAAAGGGAGGAACTAGAGTTTATTTTGTCATAATACCCCAGTCACACCAGGGCCCGATCTCACTACGCGCGCTACTACGCTCTTAGAGCGTGGTGAAAACGTGTAGAACGGCAGTGTGGACGTATATGGACGTACTGCGATCGTGATCGTGCGCGGTGCAGTCAGCATGAGCGTGGGGAGCGCTGGCCAAACTTTGAACATGTCCAAAATAATCGTGGTGCGCGCGTGGCGGAAATACAGCGCACTGCGGCCGATTATAGAGACGTGGAAGGCGTAGTACCCACGTAACTCGAGCATAGTACGAACTTATTGGTCGTATCGCAAGCGTGTCGGTGTCGTGGTGATCTGCCTGTCTCACCCCTTCTCAGCCGATGTCAATACGTTTTCATACGTTTTAAATTTGGGGTGCTACGCTGGCCACGCCACCAGTTCAGTGTCCACTATGGATAAGGCAACACTACTCCATCCATGTTTCTCGTAGAAGAACGAACTACTTGATTGCCAAGCCTCATCATGCTGAAGGAGGACGAGGAGGAAATAGAAGACAACAAAGATCTTGCTGGTGGTCGTCCGTGGCTTTCGCGTAGAAAGACGACTTCTTTATGGTCACTATGATCGCCTCATGGCTGAGCTCCGCATGGAAAGATCAAGCATGCCTTCTTCAGCTTCCTGAGGATGCCTCCGGAGATGTTTGATGAAACTGCTTGTCAGAATTGGGCCGAGAATCCAGAAGCAGGACACCCGATACAGAAAAGCATTGAACCAGGACTGAACTGGCAATCACCATAAGGCATCTAGCATCGGGTGATAAATATCCCTCACTTCGTAATGACTTTCAGAGTGGCCCGCAACACCATATCGCTGTTGGTTCCAGAGGTGTGCCAGGCTATTGTAGAAGAACACAAAGAGGAGGTCATTTCGT
Source organism: Priapulus caudatus (assembly GCF_000485595.1). Taxonomy (NCBI): domain Eukaryota; kingdom Metazoa; phylum Priapulida; class Priapulimorpha; order Priapulimorphida; family Priapulidae; genus Priapulus; species Priapulus caudatus. The sequence goes on from NW_014577074.1 coordinate 137,367, forward strand.
GTCCTACGATGCCAGAAGAATGGCATGCCATTGCCGAAGATTTCCGGAAAAAATGAATGTGCCCCATGCCTGTTGGGTGGCCATCGACGGAAACATGTGGCCATCAGATGCCCACGGAACTCTGGCTCATTGTATCATACTATAAGGGCTTCTTTGCGTGGTGCTTATGGCTTTGGTGGATGCGGCGCTACAAGTTTTGTGTGGATAGACGTGGGTGGATCGGGTCACAGTCAGACTGCTCAATTCTACAACGAATCGGAATTGAAAGACTTCGTAGAAGATGGATCCATTGGCTTTCCTGATCCAGATCCACTGCCGAACGATGACAGAACATGCCGTACTTTTTCCTGGAGACGATGCTTTTGGACTGAGACATACCTTATGAAGCCATACTCACCACGCGGCAAGACAAGGGAAGAGATGATCACCAACTACTCAGGATCGTCCAGAGGGAGACGGCGTGGTCGAAAATGCATTCGCATACTGGCCCAGAGATGGCAGCTTCTACTCACTACCATGCAGCAACTCCCAAGACAGTGAGCCTCATCATCGAGGCTTGCGTCTGCCTTCATAACCTCATGAAATACGCTACCCAGGCCTTCAGAATGCACAGCTTGACAATGAAGACGAGCAACATTACATGGTGCCAGGACTCTGGAGAGAAACAGCCAAATATGCACGATGTCAATCGAGTGACCGGCCGAACCGTGACGCCGTGGGCGCAAAGAAGCAGAGAGAGTACCTGAAACTGTACTTTAATAGTCCGACAGGATCTGTGCCATGGCAGGACCGTATGATAATGTAAGATAGATGGACCTTTCGTTGAAGGATGGATTTTATGATACATTATGAGACAGATTATTGACTGTAGAGGCTAAATAATAATATGTCTAATAAAAGAATGTAAAATGTATCTTTTAAATAAATCCAAAAAGACACGATTATTGTTAAATCAAGTCCAATAAAGTTATGTTATATTTATGTTAATAAAGTGTAAAATAAAGAATATTGTCATACATATATTTGAAATATATCAAAATACATGTGTGTAATAACAAATGAAATTACTATTTAAAGATAAAAATGTGTTGCACTCATATATGGTAACACATTTTTAATTTGAATATTTATTTAAGTTCACTGTTGATCTAATAATTATCTTTGATGTTAATTTTGACAGCAGCGCAGAATGAATGATGATGTATAGAACGCGGCGCGGCGGTATTTTTATGATCGTTCCAGCGGCAGTCGGCGCGTGATTGGCCGCGCAGTTGAGGCGCGGCGTTGAGCGTTGCTAAGGCACAGTGCAAGCGTCGTTCGATAGCAACACGATCTGATTGGTCGCAATAATGACGCATGTCCGCGCAGTGCAAGCGTGATGCGGGGCGTGGTGTTGAGCGTCGCCGTGGAAAGCTTGTGAGGCCAATGAGATCGGGGTTAAGACGCACGTACGGTCGTAGTATTAGACGTAGTTAGATCGTAGTTAATCGGCGCTGGGCCGCAGCTGGGGCGCGCCAATTGCCACGCTCTCACCACTGCTCACCACGCTCGGCATAATTTTTTTAGGGACGGTGCGATCGTTGATGAGCGTAGCTCTGCGTGTGACTGGGCCTAAGGTAGTGTGGAATTACTGCATGCACGAGTATTTGGCTAGTCTAGTACTGGCAGTAAATTAGCGTTTGGATGCGCATTGTGAGCCTTTAATTTCTTATTGCTGTACACAAAGCTTCGCTAAAGATGAATGTACATGCTGTGGCTTTCATAGATTTGTTGGTGGTGACGAATGTTAGTAATTACACATCCCTATTTATGGAATTTTATTGATTTTTGTTCGTTTCCTGGCAAAATGAAAGATGTACTTACAGTAGCTTTAAGAAGATGCTCAAACATGACTTTTGTGGCTATTGTTTCTATGCAGTAAAAGACGTGTGCCTTTATTATGCATGATGTGTTGTGTAAATGATTTGCATTTATTAGTCCTGTCTAATTCATGATATGATACTCTTTGCAGTCCAGAACACCAGCTCTAATATTTGAGCATGTCAACAATACAGATTTCAAGGTAAGACAATAAAGCTCTGTTTTCAGTATCGACTTTTAGTCAAATGGTTGGCAGGTTAATTTTTGACAAATGGTTAATCAATTGTGTCAACATAAAGGTAGCTGAATAAAGTTGGTTAACTAGACGACTTGGATGAGTGCAGGAAGTAGAACATGATCTAATTTGTTATCTTTTTATTAAACCAAACGACTTAATTAAGTTTTATTAACTTTTGGCCATTTAGCCAATCAGAATACAACACACAAACAAGAGGTGTGTTTTCTGGCCATGGTTTCTGTGCCAGCTTGATCTGTATATGCATAAATTTGGCACTGGGGGAAACAGTTGACCTTGAAATGCAGAGAATATATAAACAAATCATGGGAAGTGGAACATAGAAGTCATCGGGTTGATAGTGTAATCCCACCTTAACTGTCAAACTTCGAAAATCTCTACCAAGTTACTATTTATCTATCCTATCTATACTGATCACCATATCAATATATTGTGAGTAGCTGTGATAATCACTAGGTCACATGTTATTGAGAGCTAATAATACCTATCAGGTATTATTAGCTTTTGATGTTGTCTTGCTAAGGCTTATAAATTACAGTGACTTGTTGGTTTTTAGCAGAAAAATTAAGCAGCAATTCAAAATGCATTTCAATACTTATTTGATAGTTGGTTAGGTTCAAGATGTGTGAAAAACGTCGAACTCCTTTCATTCTTCATTTTTCCTTGGTCAAAAATTATATATTTGTGTGTGATCTGTGTTAGAATTTCTTGAAAGGAACAGAAAAATTGGGAGCGCAATATGGTAGTATGACCATTCAAGACAAACAGGAACACTGTCATTAGCTTGATTTAATTTCATACCTGATAGATAATTTTGGGGTACCAATTAAGGTGCATTTCTTACTTTAATTGATCAATTTATTAATGTGGCTATTGTGTTGTATGCAACTGTTGGTTCACAAAAATGGCCTTTTTTTGCAGCAACTCTATCAGACATTAACAGACTACGATATCAGATTCTATCTCTATGAACTTCTGAAGGTAAAGCAGTGAAGCTTGGTGGTATCACCATGTAATAATTGTTTAAACTATGTTTCTCTGACATTCAAATAATTTTATATAGGATTTTCATATTTATATTGGTTTTACTAAGCAATTCATTTAATGCAAAATGATTTTCCTGCATACTGCCTTATTCGTATACTTCTAGGAAGTTTACATCGTACCATATTCTCTGTAACCGAAATAGCGTCTCATGTTGTAATTGCCATTGAATATTTTATATTTTTAATAGGCTCTGGATTTCTGTCACAGCATGGGTATCATGCACAGAGATGTAAAACCACACAACGTCATGATTGACCACGAAAACAAAAAGGCAAGAATCATTCACTGACACTTAATAGTAGTGTTGGCATTCGGTCGCAATTTTATTATCGATCATCGATTGCATAAACTGGTTGGAAACACTGCAGAATCAGCCAAGATTTTCCTTTTGCTTTCAATTAACTTGGCTAAGTTTCTCTGAAAAAATTACCTTAATGCAGAATATTTTAAAAATACACATATTTTGGGATAAACACATATATGGATTGAACAATAACTTATGCAGCTAGAGGTTACGCCAGCAAAGCGGCACATTGTGCACATCGTTGGTGCAGTTGATGATATTGAATTGTGTGCGTGCGTGATTGTGTATGTATGCGTACATGCAACCACACATTGATTGCTTAAGTTGTACGATGCCATACAAATTATAGGAGTGGTAGCTGGACTCTATAATCTTGTTTATCTATTAACAGTTGAGACTCATTGACTGGGGACTGGCAGAATTCTATCATCCTGGCCAGGAGTATAATGTGCGCGTTGCGTCGCGGTATTTTAAGGGACCAGAGCTCCTCGTTGACTATCAGGTGAGTGGTTTGTACGTGGTCATGAGCACGTCGATGATATTTGGGACATCAGGTAGTGATTTGTAATGGAGGACACTTTGGAGATGATGTACCTTCAATAAAGAATTGCCAGTGGAATTTTTAACGCGGACTTTGGCCAGGCCAACACGTTTTTTTGGTTATTTCTGATTGGGGGAATGCCTGCTGAAATCTTATTAGTTCATGAAGTAGAGTGACTGCCTCCTAGTGTAATGCTGAATACCTCATTATTCAGCCAATTTGAACTCTCTCTGTGTTTCGAGTAGCAATATTGTTGGCGCATGGTTGGGACACTGAGGGTGATATTGTTAGGCCTTGTTTGTGTTACATGAGGCCTAATTATTAGGTCCTGCTCGTGTTACATAAGACGAGGTTTTTGGATCATGTTTTGGTTTTACGTGGTAGTAAGCCTGTCTGCTTTGGCCTTTACAGCAGTACGACTACTCACTTGACATGTGGAGTTTGGGTTGTATGCTGGCCAGCATGATCTTTAGGAAAGAACCCTTTTTCCATGGACATGACAATTATGACCAGGTGAGGAAATATACCCATCAAATCGAAATCAGTGTTTAAACATATAGTGTAACTCGAGATTTATGTTGACTATTATTATAAGAGATACATGACCCTAGGTTCTTTTACATATTTTCAGGTGAAATCGGTTTAAATTACACTACATAAAAAATTTCATTGTTCAATATTCATTAGAAATGTTTTTTTTAAATGTTTTAAAACTAACTTCTGTATCGCTGCTTGCAACGACGGTGGTGCAACTACTAGCCCATCTACTTTCAAAGTTGTGCATCGCAATCTTTCGGCTGCAGGCTACAGACCGAGGGTGTTTCTTATTTATTAGTTTAAGAGGAGAGGGATTGCAATATCTTATAAACAAGTTTAGATTCAGTTATAATATGGACGAATTTGTCCTAAAATAAAAATGGTTATATTAAATAGCAGTTAGGTATAAATATAATTGCACTTTCTTGATTAGCCCTCGGTCTGTAACGTGCAAAATAAATCGGTAAAAGCGCAACTTCGTCAGGGTGGCGCAGGGTGTCATGTCAGCAGCCAAAGATAACGATTTCGAAACTCACTGTTGTTTTATGACAAATGTAAATGCATGATTATAGAAATTTGTAGGTATATACTATTAGTTATACATTTGCTATCGTAACATACCCTAAAATTCTACGGTGTAGTGTGTCCCTTAAAGCCGAGGGCAAGTAAAGGATGTACATTTGATGGTTTTGCAATGCAGACTTGACTGGGCCATGGGCTGCCCTCTTGTGGGCAAAATTGCCAAATTTGCAGTGATTCTACCAATACTACATGGACCACGAGTACGTTAATTTGGGAGGGGTGTGACTTGCCTTGCTCGAAACACGAAAATTCAACCTTTCCATCCTTAGTTTACATATGATTTATTATGTGTATCTAGTTATATATTACATCAAGACACGTGTTGACCATCCAAGTTGCACTCGCACTTTACTGTGTATCTGTACCTCTTTTTATTATGGACATACAGCTAAGTTGGATGCTCGATACGGTTTTTGATGTAATTTTTATGTTTCAGGCAAGTCGTACTCATATTTATTTCATATACTTGTGTTACTATCTTACGTGTATATACAGGGCTTTGATTTCCAGAGGTTGGGTACTAGTATATACTATATACTACCGGGCGCGAGATTAGCACCGGCCCACCGGCATATGTCGGCAAATTATTTGGAGGGCCGGTAACATTGGCAAAATACCGGCCTTCCGAGCCGGTGGTTTCAGCCGTGCTAGCGAGTACCTACATTTTTAGCTCACTTTGACATCGTCAAGATGAGCTATTGCCATGGGGCGTCGTCCATCGTACGTCCGTACGTCCGTCTGTCCGTCAACATTTGGCTACGGTCAACGATAACTTGAGAACCGTTTGACCCACATGTTTCAAATTGCATAAGTTGTTACTCCTATGGGAGAGGTATGAACGTCCTATTTTGGGGCACGCCAGTTGACCTACTTTTGAGCCACGCCCACTTTTTGGCAAAATGGAAATGGCCATAAGTCAGTTCAGGACCAGGTTCAACGGATTTTGCTCATTTTTGGTATATATGTGAATGAATAATGACTGGCCCCAAAACATATCACAGGGGTTTTGACATTTTTTTTCAATTATGCAAATTAGGTAGATTTTGGCAATTTCACTATGCATTTCAGTGGCTGCCTACGGTCAACGATAACTCAAGAACCGTTTGACCCACATGTTTCAAATTGCATACAGTTGTTACTCCTATGGGAGAGATCTGGACGTCCTATTTTAGAGCACGCCAGTCGACCTTCTTTCGAGCCACGCCCACTTTTTGACAAAAATGGAAATGGCCATCCACCCTACCTACCTAATCATACCTACGTGTAATATTGTGTTTTAGATTCTTCGTTACAGTAATTTGACTGGAATATTTTATTACTTTTATTTGCACGATAATCAAAAACCAAAATGGCGATCATTTAGGCGTAGCGCCATCTCTCGCCCAGACTTTCAGATCTGAAACATTTATTTTCGCATCAAAACTAACCCTGAAACAAAACAGTAAAATTTCTATTAGTATAAAACGGGGAATAAGGACATTTGATCACATTTTGGTCAGTCATAAAGATAAATGAAACACTTTCCAAATTTTAAATATCATCTCCCTCTTCTATCATACCCAAGGTGAGCTATAGTGTCATTGACACTTTCATTATTTATAGCATTAATGAGCAAATAGCCTATATTACTGTTTTACCTGAAGGATATCACACCATAGTTTAACAAAAATTTTGAGGGCTTGGAAATTATGGTGGGGGCTGGTAAAAAATTGCTGTTACCAGCCCTGTGGACCGGTGCAAAAAAATCTGAATTTCGTGCCGTGCTGTGGGCCTGTACTACTATATAAATTTGTGACTTCACGAACCAAAAAATCAGCTTCCTATCAAACACATCCATGCTTCTCACGTCATGTGCCTGTTTATAGTTTATTTTTGTTGCATACATAATTATAATATATTCTCTAGTTATTATTACACACACGCACGCATACGCACACACGTTTATATATACAGCACTACAATGGGCCCTGTGAATTTACCTGCTTTTTGGTAATGAATCCGTATACTTGTAGATTTAACATTGGGTGATCATGAGAAATCTGAGAGCTATCCGTAGCACAGGATACCCCTCGATTTCCGGATTTGCGCTGAAATTCGAGCCTCGCATGTATATATCTGTCTGTATCCGGCGGCACGTAACGTTTGATGGCATTCCATTGCTTTGCAGCTCGTTCGCATAGCAAAAGTTCTCGGCACGGAGGAGTTGTACGAGTACATAGACAAATACCAGATCGAGTTGGATCCTAGGTTCAATGACATCCTCGGCAGGTGCGGATCGTCGTTACTCCTACGGCTTAAGTATTACGTATTACAGTAGGCTCGCATTATAGTGAGTGATGTTGAGACAATAAGATGCTATGTAGTGATAAATCACTGTGAGACGAATCGACATCGTATAGCTATGGGTGCTCGCTGCCCCGTGTTGGTTCGCTAGAGAGATTACGCTATGCTGTAATGAGTGTAACGAATGTAAGGATGCGTTTTAATGTGCAGACACTCGAGGAAAAGATGGGAGCGGTTTGTGCACAGTGAGAATCAGCACCTCGTGAGCCCCGAGGCTCTCGACTTCTTGGACAAGCTACTACGCTACGATCACCAAGAGCGCCTCACGGCTAGAGAATCCATGGAGCACCCATATTTTTGTGAGTGGCTGTAAACTTTCAGTTCATCAAGATGACTGTATGGAATCTGTTACGACGGGGTTGCATCAGGCGTTAATTGCTTGCAGCTTTCACCTTCGAGTGAATAATTCACGTATGGCTGCTGCTGTGTGTGTATTAGGACCACCTCAGACATTTACTTTTAGCCTCGTCGCTGTTGATTTTCAATACGCTTCTCTTCTCATTGCAGACCCGATAGTAAAGGATCAAGGACGCATGTCCGGCCACAGCTCACCCACATCTATGTCCAGCTCTGTAGGTGAGTAACGCAGCAGTAACATTGTATCCGATTACCAATGTTTTATTTGAAGCAGGAATATATCACAGATACAGTCTGTACAATGTGAACACAGGAAAATCGTGCTCCTGTTAAGGTAAAATTCTGTTTAATAAATGTAAATAGAAATCAAGCTATTATTTTTATAAGCCTGCTTAAACTTATTCATGTTATTATAACCTTAAACTTAGAATTATTTTAAACTGTATAGCTCAATGGCATTGAGTGGTAAGCTCATCGAACCCATATGGAATAGTGTACTGGATCTGCTTAGGTAGTCGAGAAATATTGAATTCTATAGGCAGGTCTGATTTTAGTGAGGAAAGAAGAATTGTACAGCAATATACAGAAAATTGCTTTGTAGATTTACTTTTTAAACTGATCTTATTTTACTTAAGCTAGAAAATTGTTATCTTCTCTTTGTTGTATTATAGATCAATCTTGTTTCAACCTAGGTGTGAATTCTGGGGCAAACATCGAGATGTTATGAATGAAGTCTATGAAACAGCAGTTGTGAAGTGTGTTGTTACTCAGGATTAGGCGCCCGCTGAATGCTTTGGAAAGCCGTGTTCGGACAGGTTTAGAAATTTAGCGCTTGCACAATGGGAAAATCGCGTTTGCAATCCTCCATGCTATCTGCCGCCATTAGTGGATTGTGCTACTTTGCAGGAGCTCCAGGCATGCCCGTCGGGGCGGTGGGCATGGTCTCCGGCTCGCCAATCATGACCAGCGGTGTCGGCGGCATGCAGAATCCGGGCACCGCGCAGGCGCAGTCGTAACCACAATACTCCTGGAACCTCCACCTCCACCACCACCACCGTTACGATGACAGCGGCCACCACCAGCAGCTGCTACCTCGCCCTCGAAGACTGTGTACATCACCGTTCGATGAGACGGCGGGCCCGTCGAGGGAATGCGGAACGAGACTTGCGGATTCACGTGGCGGTTTTCGTAACCGAACGCGTATTGGTTTTTCGCTTTGGTTGGACGCTCTCAGGAATGTTCCTGTACTGTACGCGGTGTCGCGTCCGGATGCGGCTAGTGTGGCGGGAATGCTCCTGGTCCGTACCTGCGTTGCCCACGCTGCATCCATCATTGCGTAACGTTTACAGGATCCATCCAGCATCGTTCGTGCTCAGTTCCCGCGTGTTTAAGGACGTCCTTCGATCCGTGTCCGCCGCTGCAGGATTTTGTCTGAATTTTACACGCAGCGGAATTTTCCCGTCTCCCCTGTGGACCCGCCCTAGTCTCGGTTGAAGCCTTCAGCCACGAGGGCGTTGCACTGTTGGTTGCGCGGTGGTAACGCCTGCAGAATGCTGCAGAGCAGTGGTGAGAAGTGAGGTTGACGAGCTGCGGTTTCTAGCGTCGAGGGGGCATCGGTCGATGGATGTTAAGAACCGGCACCCTCCCGTCTCCTCTACAAACGCGCGCATCGCGTAAAAGTTTTTAGTACGGCACGGTGTATTTAAGTTGTGCGTCACGTGCTCCCAGGCAACTGTCTAACGCGGATTTAGCAATGATCTATATTTGAAATGTGCTGTATATAAAGCAGTGGTGAACGCTTTCGCTGCTGCTGCCGCTGCTGTTGATGCTGCCAGAATAGTTCGGTGTAAGCTTTGTAGGCATTTTGTATAAATTCGTGACAATTCGACTGCAGCAAATTTAGAAATCTTACCTGGTGATTTTTGTATTGATTCGCAGCACCCCCTGTTTTCCGTTCTTGTGCAGCTTGGTGACGACACGGGGTTATTCATTGTGTAGCGTCGTCTATTGGGCGCGAAGTGCGTGCAAGCCGGCTTCGGCAGAGAGAAACCCTCTTTCTACGGTCAATTAGTTGTAGTTGGGGAAAATACAGGTATCTGTTATTTTGTTATTTTTAAATGAATGCCGTTTCATTGCAGATGTATAGAATGTTTGCGAACATTGAGAGGAGCCCAGTCGATGTTCCCAAGTCCGTTCGATAGATGTATACCACACACCTTGTCTATATTTTTTTCGATTTCAGAGAGAATCAACTTTCGGGTGCAACTGCCATCGCTTTAGCGTGGTGACCTGTAAAAAATGATTACCCGTCGTGTATATTATCAAGCTCGTATCATAACATGAATAGTGGAGATCGGAGAGAACATGTCCGCGTGCATTATTTGTGCGCGCGCCGCAGCTACGTCGAAAACACTGTCGTCTCGAGCGCACTTATCCGTTTCAGCGCATCGAAAGTTCCCTCTGGAGAATCAAAATGGGCAATGGCCGTGCGTTTTTGCTCCTGCGTGCGACTGTCTGACTGTGTGTGTGCACCGAGATGCCCCTTTCATTCGCATAAAGCACACGGCCGCGCTTTCTCGATGGCAGTGGCGCGTCAATGTCGGCTCTTTATTGTGGAAATTCCAGGCGGGCGTGACTATCGCCCGATCCCGTATAGCCAGCCGCATGCGTGACGAAAAGCCCTCGCGTTTATTTTCACCGGGTGCCCGGCTAAAGGGCCGGCCTCTCGAGAGCTCCCTATCTTGCTATCGTGCTTTGTCGGGGGCAGTTCTGAGTGTGTGTCTGTTCGCAAAAACGCGTGCGGTCATATATATATATATATATCTAATGACAAATTGTCATTATTGACAATTTGTACAAAATGACAAAATCATCATTTTGTCAATCATTTTGTCATTATTGACAAAATGACAATTTGTCAGTATTAACCCCTGATATACATACATGCCCGCGCCGGTTGTCCGCGGCAGTGTTAGACCAGCACCACCCCCGGCAGCAGCACCACTGCCACGCGAGCAGGTCAGATGCCTAGCGATCTGGGTATTTCAATATTAAAATGGCGAAGGTGCTTTTCTCTTGGCGCGACCGCCGCGATTTCCACGGTGGTCGAGAAGTTCGATCCCGATTGTCCACTGAGTCGGCTCTCCCCCATCCTCTCCCCCCGCCAGACCTGCCCAGTTTTATGTTCCTCTTTTGGTGTAGTTTGTATCTTCGACCGTGAAACTACGACGGTAATGTGTGTGTCGAGTGTCGGTGTGAGTGCCACGGAAAGCGCTATAGTGTGCGCGTTCATGTGGTTGTACGTCTACGTTTTCCTCCCCCTGCAGCAACCTTCCGAAGGAGCTTCAGCCGATTCGCGCGCGGGAATCGCCGTGGAATCGCGTCGCCTGTACTTCGTTCACCGTGCAAACAACGTACGCTGGCACCTTCCGACGGGCTGCAATCCGTAGCAGACGAGAAGGTTAGGGCTACGTGTATGAAAAATAAAACCATTATTCGTTGAGTCCGTTTATGCCGAGTTGTATACTGGCCATGGTAATCTCTGCTTTCATCAGACGTGACTGGCAACGCTTGCCACGATAGGCAGGCAGGCAGGCAGGCAGGCAGGCAGGCAGGCAGCCAAGTGCAGCGCGGAGCTGCCGAAGAGCGAACGAACGGAAATGTAAACAAAATTATTATTGTTTCTCTTTTAGTATAAATAGTCAATTACAGTTAACGTTTATTTCTCATGAGCTGATGATTATTGTCATTCTCACTATCATTAAATGATTACAGTGGCATAAATACTTAACTGTTGGGCTTTTTCTTACTCCGTGTCGAATCAACAACCCGCTGCACATTCTTTAGAAGCTTTACAGGTGAAATGTTTAGATGAGAAGTGCCGATCTTTCTCCTTGCTAATTTAATCGTGCAAGATTCGAACAATTTGACAACTTCCAAACAGAATTAACAAACATTATCTTTTAGTGAAGAGGGCTGTCTATATAGGGCAGTAGCGTTGCGTGATTGCTGCGGTGGAGTGAGGGTGGGTGGGTGCTGCGGTGGAGTGAGGGTGCGTGAGTGCTGCGGTGGAAGGAGGGTGGGTGAGTGCTGCGGTGGAGTGAGGGTGGGTGAGTGAGTGCTGCGGTGGAGTGAGGGTGGGTGGGTGCTGCGGTGGAGTGAGGGTGGGTGAGTGCTGCGGTGGAGTGAGGGTGGGTGATTGCTGCGGTGGAGTGAGGGTGGGTGGGTGCTGCGGTGGAGTGAGGGTGGGATGGGCATTATGGTGGGGTATGGGTGGGTGAGCACTATGGTTCGCTATCGAACACAGCAGCAGCGACATCTGGTATCGCCGAGTGAGGATGGATTCCCACGAGCATCCCGGCATCCTCACACATCTTCTCCAGCCTCTCGACATTGTTGTCTGACAGCCGCAGGTACGTGCAGTCCAGCAGCTCCTTTGGATTGATGCCATCCGCCCACGGCCCTGGCGATTGCTCTTTCAGTCGCTGCAGGATAGCCGTCAACGTGGTCAGCTGCGCTTGAACTTTGGCCCGGAAGTCGGCGTCGTTGCCGATTAGCGGGAGCTTCCGATTGCTGGCCGGCCCAGCGACGAGTCGCCTACTGTGAGATAATAAATGTTAGAGGCTGAGCAAAACTGACAGTGATATTTTATCCGATGCTGTTCATTATTTTTGCGTAATTGTGTGTGGCGGGGTGGAGTGTGGTGTACGTGCGTGTGTGTATGCGTATTTGTGCAACGTAACCTTAGATTACATACGGGCCAAATTTTCGCCAGGGATCGAGCTAGTGCGCAAATACTAATTAGTGCGAAATCGCTACACTTTCCGATAAATCTGTAATCTACTCACTTTATTTCGCTGATTATGTCATAGATCTCCTGCAGTGATTGTGCGTCAGGTCCTGGCCGCCTGCCGCCTGTCACAGATCCGCGCTTACTCGTGCACCCTCGCTTATCTCTCGCCGTTGCGTGCTTGCTTATTGATCCTCGCCTGCTCATCGAGCCTAACGACCCTCTCCTTTCTCCGCCCCCGAAAATTTGTTTTGATGTCAATGACCCTCTTCTGTCCGTGGAAAGAAATGAACCGCTTCTCTCCGCGGCTAGGGAGGGTGGCTGCGATTGCAGCGAACCTTTTCTGTCCGTGGGCAGGAATGAACCTCTTCTCTCACCGTCTAGCGAGGGTGACTGCAATGGCAGTGAACCTCTCTTGCCCGTTGAAGGAAATGGTACTTTCATCTCCCCGTTGATTGAAGGTTTGCTAGATATGAATAACGCTGTCTTGTAGATGGATGCGAGCGACCCATTTCTCTCCCCGTTAACCGAAGGTAGCCTTGATGTCAATGATCCTCTTCTATCTCTGGAAGAGGGCGAATCCTTTTTTTCCCAGTTTACTGAAGGTCGCAGGGATAGCAGTGACCCTCTCCTGTCCAATCAGAGCAAAGAATTACGCGCCACGTTGTCATGCAATAGGCGTTTCCCCTGTTTCTATACATCTACTCACGATTTAATAATACTACTATGCTTACATACGTATTTATTTTAATATTCTATGTAGTAATATTATAGGCTACGCGAACTACGTTGCCACATTACCCATCTTGCGTTGACAGAATGCGTGGAAAAACGAGTCCAGAACCATGTGACGTCAGACTGCCATTGCTCTGTGGTGATTGAAGTCCCGTATGCTTTGCAACTATGCTGTTTAAGCGCTTCACTAACATGCTGTCGCTCTTGTCCAGATGTTCACTCGTACTGTGTTTCTTAACCACGTCTCTGGTCAGAGGCTTGGTCGTAGGAGTTGCAACTAATTAAAAGTTAAGGTAATCATCTAATTACACGTGTTTGCGTGTTCAAAGACGTCACGGCGAAATGTAATAATTAAGAATTTTATATTTAAATCTAGAAAACCAGCCATACATGAATAGCTCTGCATCGTACTGGCCACACGAGTGCTTACAAGTTCCATATATACGTAAAAAAACTGCCTGACGCGAATATATTTAAAACGAACACGCGAAGGTTACTTTAAAATTAAATGTCGCTCATCCCGAGTACTTATAAGTACTCGGGATGAGCGACATTTAATTTCAAAGTAACCTTCGCCGTTTTCGTAAATAAATTAAAAATTAAAAATTAAATAAAATTAAATAAATAGAGTACACGTTACTCATCTCTAGTACTTATAGAGTACGCGCTTCTCATCTCTAGTACTTATAGAGTACATGCTACTCATCCCAAGTAATTAGTTGCGTAGTGTGCACCGAGTCATCATTTTCGTTATTGGTTCGCATTACGCGCCGGAAGATGCTGGATTAAGCATAGCAGACGAACAAACAGGCTCTCGAATCGTTCTTGCCGTGATGCTGCTTGCTTCTGTCTGTAGTCATGGTGACGAGAGACTTGCAGAGATTTCTGTAGCTGGCCACGTTAAAATCGGGTTGTATGTAACCCATGCCCTCTTTCGACGCCGTAGATCTTTGTATCAATAAAACATCGCATGTTATTATTTACACTCATACAAACTCTGGTAACACGTTCAAAAACGCATCGTTCAACTCTTTCACTGTAGTTGGTTCACTTCATCGTTCAACTCTTTCACTCCAACTTCCACAAAAACGTATGGATGAGACAAGTTGGGGATTTGCTAAAATGTAAAATATATTTAGAATGAATGCTCTTATAATCATTTGATCGTTTTGTTTAGTAAAAAACGTGAACGCTCTCCCTCTTTTTCGCGTAACGATCCATCGCTCACGTTTGCGCCTTTACGTTCTCTCGCACTTTCTCTTCATTTCATTTTCTGAAAATATATTATACTTACTCATAGTCACATGGACGATCTGTCATGCATTTTACTTGCATGCTTGCACACGTTTATGGAAAAATTCCTGGGTGAAGTTGTCTCCTATGGGTTACACAACCCGGAATTTATTGCAATTCACATTTCCCAGTTCCTTATCTGTCATCGCGATTATCACTAATGATGACATCATCATAATATGACCAGTCCCAGCGTTCACATGGTAAAGTAAGCGTCATAACCGTGATGACGTCATTAACAATAAAAACAATTATAAGTAACAATGACACTGCCGCGTCCGTGACCCACTGCTCTTGCACACTGCCACTCTAGTTCTGTTACCTGTGCCTGATTACCATGTGCTATACAAAATTATGACCAGTGCCCTCATTCATTGATATATAATTATTATTATTTAAATCTTACTATAAATTGGGGTTTTTCTGTGTGTGTGTGTGTGTGTGTGTGTGTAGTGTAGTGTCGGCTATACGTTTCCGCCACAGCTCAAAGGATCTTTCAATTGGTACGAATCACGATAGCAGCTGGCTGTACAAGGTGCAACTCGAATTCGAGATACCTTAGTGCGAATTAGTTGGCTCTTGGATGCTTTAGCAGCGACGGCCCTTTTTATTATTTTATTGTTGCGTGAATTTTTTAACATAGCTACGAATAACGTATACTGCATGAGATCTGTATGGACTGCGATAGTGCTGAGCATTAAAATTAATAAGATTTACGCGTAAACTACAAAACAGCTTTAGCGATAAACAAATACACAAAAAATACAGCTAAAAGAACAATGGCTTCTATACAAGTAGACTTTAAATCATTTCAACACTCATACGCACTAACACGCACGCGCTGACTCTCTGTATTATCCACACGCTACTTTACACATTAACACGTTGCACACAAACACCCCCACAACACACACACCACAACACCACACACACACACACACACCACAACCACATACAACAATATATATATATAATATATAATATATACGCACGCGGGCGTTTTGGCAGGTGCGAAGAAGAATATAATTATGTGCTGTTCGTATCTGGTTTTGAGTTATTATTATTATTATTAACAATAATACTAAAAGTGCTATTGTATCTTGATGGAGGGAAGGGTGAAATTAAAAATACTCGTTCTGGTGAGAAATCGCTACTGTAAATCTACTCAGATGTGCCACGAGTAAATGCGTAAACTCGTGCATTCTATGTTTTCACAACTTACCGTGGCTGGTCCTCTACCCCTTCCCCCGCTCATACTTTCTTAGCGCTTTAGCTAGGCACTCGCACTAGCTACCCCTCTTCCGGGATGATCCCGGATTTGAAACTGTTATACAGATACGTACGGATGTAACAGAAGCTGTCCCCTTTTATCCGAAGAGCCCTGGCTGATTTCAACAATCTCACGCGAGACTATTGATCGAAACGCCATCACATCTACCTGCAGCATGCAATCCATTCCTGCCTAAATTATAATTGAATTCTGGCGATTCCACCCCGACCACAGCCCTTTGAAACCCCTTAACGATTTCATCTATCCAGATGTATAAAATTATGATTACTTTTATTTCCCATTCGTCTTATCACTTGCCGCGGCGGTGCGCAGAATGAAGAAGGTTGGACATAGCTGGGGAACCACGAGGAGGCTTGCGAAGCACGGACAGAAAATGTAGAGCTATGTCGCTGCTGCCTCAGGCCATAACTGGGAAACATAACTGGGACATAACCTTGAACAGGCTTGCGAAGGACAGATCGGAATGTAAAGCTGACGTTACCGTAATAGGCACCACGGCGGCGTAGAGATTCTGCGTGTATAGAGATTCTCACTAGATATATTCTATATATATATAGAGAGAGAGAAAGAGAGAGAGAGAGAGAGAGAGAGCGCGAGAGAAAAAGAGAGAGAGAGAGAGAGAAAGAGAGAGAGAGAGAGCGAGAGAGAGAGAATGACAGAGGGGGAGAAAGAAGTCAACGAGGTTGCTTAACGGTTTAGCAGGAGTGCGATTGTGTGGTCTAAGTGTTCTACCTGTAAACGGTCTGCCATGCAGGCAGGTGGTGCGTCGTCCACAGTGTACGCCCTGCAGTAACAGTAGCAGCAGCAGCAGCAGCAGCAGCAGCAGCAGCAGCAGCAGCAGCAGCA
>NW_014577074.1:155318-172617 GCF_000485595.1 Priapulus caudatus
GCCTCTGCGCGCAAACGCTAGCTCGCGCTCGCTCGCGCAGTGCCGTTCAGAAGGCGAGCGCCAGCGAGCGCTAGCGAGCGTTCGGTCTCCTGAACACGCCTCAGCTTTTCAAACCTGCGCGCAAACGCTCGCTCGCGCTCGCTCGCGCAGTGCCGTTCAGAAGGCGAGCGCCAGCGAGCGCGAGCGAGCGTTCGGTCTCCTGAACACGCCTCTCGCTTCGCTGATTGCATCAGCGTGACGTCAGTGAGCGATCGAAGCGCCTGTTTGCAATGTGGTTGGACGCAGCAGTAGGACGCAAACGCATGGAGCTGAAAGGTATGTCGATGATTTGTGTTTATTATATAACTCCCCGGTGTAGTTCTCATTTCATGTTTTGGTTTGATTGTGAAATCTAGAGATAATAGATGTTTCATGAACACGGCGTGTATGAGAAGTAGAACGGTATTATTAGTTGTGAGTACCTACTGAAATGGCTTATTTTCAGAATTTCGAAATGTCCGGAAAAGTTGAAACCGGCCTTTCCTGTCTCCAGTGGCGGGTGGTATTGTGTAATCAGTAATCACTGTAATGTAAGACTCGCCCTGCAGGTTCTCTGTTTACTATCAATGAATAGTATCAAATGTCTGTAGTGTGCGCATTTCCAGAATAATGCGGGAATGCAGACTGTGACTGAGGGTGCGCCTCGCTTTATTCTTATACTAAGTAGTAAGTTATGCTGATAGGGTCTATGTCCCCCAGGGTACTGCCGGAACGTACCCTGGGTACGGTCCGGTATACCGGAACGTACCCTGGTACTAAATACTACTATCCAGAGGTCCCAAGTTGAGAAAGTCCAAGAAAGGGAGCCAGCAATCCAAGAAAGGGAGCCAGCATTGGCCCAGCAATCCAAGAAAGGGAGCCAGGTCCATCGCCGTTTTTTCACAGTGCGCAAAAACAGGAAAAAAGTTGTGGTGGGCTGCGATATGTGTTTGTCGCGGCACACCACCATACAAGTATACATGTAAAATCATCGTTTTATCTCCTTTTATTGTTCGCTGGAATCAAAGTACATCAACAACAACGGCAAATTTAGTAATTTACTGATTTACTGATGTAAATTTTCATATGGCTGAAAAATGTTACGACCGGGAGCTTCTGACCTCATTCCGGCGCACCGGGAGCAGCGTGTCACACCGGGAGCGGTGAGACCGGGAGACTTGGGACGTCTGACTATCTAATATGCCGGACCGTACCTCGCCTACTCCACTAACGAGTCTAGGGAGTCACCTACGCCTACTCCCTAACCCTAACCCTAACTCTAACCCTAACCCTAACCCTAACCATACATCCCTAACCATATCAGCTAGATAGTTACCAGGGTACGTTCCGGTATACCGGACCGTACCCAGGGTACGTTCCGGCAGTACCCTGGGGGACATAGACCCTGAAGTTATAGCATTGTGTCTTACACGAATGATACGATTAAGAATATCCTCGCTGTACACGAGTTTGTACTAATGGTATGCGTAATTTACTTACTAATTAGGCTCGTTACTTTGGATTCATTAATGTACTTTTAGGATTAAGACAGTAAGGGTTAAGGTAAAGTTACGGTTAGGGTGCTGATGATTTACGTACATGGGGTCGTAAATTATGACCGAGCTGTGGGATGGATACACCTCACGGTCCTCACCTGTCTCATGCAAATGGTGATATAAGCTTTTCTCAAAGTGTAAGTTACATTACTTGTTACAATTAAAATACTCGTACTAATTAAAAATAAATGACGATTACATTTTACCACAGGCCTCTTACTTTGTAACATACAAAACACAGGGCTGCCAACATTGAGTTGAGACTAAGAGTCTTGAGTGAGATTATGCGAGGGAGCAGAGCAGGGGAAGGGTGTGGGAGCGCCCCCCCCCCCCACGCACACACACACCAGGGAGCTTTTGCATTTTTCAGCTTGAAATTGTTCATATTGGTGCATGCTAATATTCATTAGTGCATGACGTGATAAATCGTTGAAATCTCATTGGATAACGCAGCAGGCACTATGAAGCGATAGTGCCCGCCTGAGCGGGCACTATTGCTTGCGCGACGCATTGTTATTATAACGCATTGTGTTTAAGTCACGAATCTCCTGCGTCTGGGCGCCACGCAAGATTTTCGAACGGCGGTTGTGTTTGTGTCGAACGTTTTGTTACATCGAATGCACCGGCAAATTAGGGAGTATAATGAAGGTATATAAGCATGAAAAGTAGATTGCATAGTCATGTGATGCACTAAAAACATTAATGCCTGTTGTTGGAGCACTATGGCTCTCATAGTGTTGCTTTGGAGAAGGAATAGTGGCCCTCGGCTACCGCTCGGCACTATTCCTTCCCTCAGCAACACTATGAGAGCATAGTGCCCCCAACAGCAGGCATTAATATATAAATAATATTCAATCTTTACCTTGTTTTCGTCTATGATTCTCCCTTAATCATATGACACCACCAATTTACCTGAAAATCGTATGTGGTTCTTCAAAAAAAGTTCTTTGAATACGACACGGTTTCACACCAGTTTTCAACACTTTTGCATCTCCGCGGCCAAACTTGATATAGCGCGGCCGGCAGCACCAGGTTGTAACTACGGGACGCTGGGGCTGTTGTGGATATTAGGTAAGCACAGTAACAGCACTTGTTTCGCTTCTTTATCATCAGGAACAAGATGGCAACAGCTAAAATCAGCTGCTAGCTCGCCGTGAGCACACATTTATTTTTAGCACGCTGGAAACGCTACATGCTGAATACAATTCGATGCCTAATAATCCCCAACAGCCCCCAGCGTTCCGTCATAGACAATAGAACACTAATCCCATAATAAACTATGGCCGAACAGATGGGACCATTTGTGAAAACTGTGTGAACCCGTGTCGTATTCAAAGAACTTTTTTGAAGAACACATACGATTTTCAGGTAAATTGGTGGTGTCATATGATTAAGGGAGAATCATAGACGAAAACAAGGTAAAGTTTGAATATGTTTATTTTATTCACATATTGATAGAATATTTACAAGTTGAAAACTATGCAAATCGCTGTTAAAACGGTGTCATACTCTTCTCTGATATAGGTACATATATAATTATAAATACTTATAATACTTATAATTGTATTTATATGACCTCTACTGTTTGGTCCTTATTCCAAGCAGGATCTAGTGATGTGTTGTTTTGAGCCATCCATACATATCAAGAGTACATAATAGAGAAGAGTATGACACTGTTTTAACAGCGTATGTATGAAAATGACATGTTTTGATTCTTGCATGGCATATGACATCCTAAAGTAGCTATACACCAGTAATTGCAGTTTTGTGTTAATATGAGTTCTTATTTTTAGCTCATCTGACGTAGTCAGATGCAGCTTGTAGAATCGCATGATCTCCGTGCGTGCGTGCGTGCTCAACAGTTGGGCACAAATCTTAACCGCTCGACGTACGGTCACGATATTCGGGACGTGGGGGGTAATCCGAAAACGAGTTTGGAATGTCGAAGCTGGGGGTCAAAGTCAAGAGGTGTAAAAGAGGGAACATTCCCTCCTTAACTTAAAGGGAGAGTTTACTCTAGGTTCTAGGGTTATTTTCAGCTAATTTAGGTTATAATACGCTACATAAAAAGTTTCATGGTTTAATCACCATTAATTAGAAATATTTTTTTTAATGTTTTAAAACTAACGACTACAGTTTGATTACAACGACGGTGGCGCCACTCAACAGCGCACGATCTGATAAGTTGCGCAAAAGCCACTTTCCAGCCAAGGGCTACAGACGCGAGGGTGTTTCCTTATTTATTAATGTAAAAGCAAAAAGGAGTTGTAATATCTTATAAACGACATATAGTTTCACCTTATAATATGGAATAAATTTGCCCCTAAAATGAATATCGTTCGGTTAAAATAGCATTTAGGTATAAATATAATTGCACTTTTGTGATTAGCCCCGGTCTGTAACGTGCAAAATAAATTGTCAAAATACGCAACTTTTTCGGGTGGCAGCACGGTCCGCGGGTGTCATGGCGCCGTTCAAATTCTTAGCGTTGATGTGTAATTAATTATAACAATTAAATTAGGTATCTGATAACAAATACGTGTGGGTATAAACGATTTGTTATACAGTAAGTACAGTTGTATGCAGTAATATCCTAGAGGCTACTGTCCCTTTAAGGTATAGGGAGGAAATGCAGAATTGCGGCACAAATCTAAACGGCTCGACCTAGGCTCGTGATAGTCGGTGTATAGCATCATGGTAGGAAAAGGCCATCACTGTGCCGAAATTGGAGTCAAAGGTCAATGGGCACAGGGCAGATTTTAGACATTTTCTGAGGACATGGTCTGACGGAGCGATTGGAAAACTTTTTTGTTTCAGTGGTGACCTACCATTTTTATGGACTTCCTAGACTTCCGAACTGTTGTTATGCAGGTGTGAGGAATGGTCTCTTGTCTGTTGACAAGAATGCCACCTGTTGGCGGCAGGAGTAAGATAATATAGGATATTATATAATATAGGATAATATAGTATATGTGTGTATATATATAGTGTGTATATATGTGTGTATATATAATATACGTGTATATATAGGATAATATATTATAGTGTGTATGATATAATATAGGATATAATATAGGATCCTATATTTATCTTACTCCTGCTGCCACAGGTGCATTCTTGTCAACAGACAAGAAGACCATTCCTCACACTGCATAACAACAGTTTGGAAGTCTAGGAAAGCTGAACGCACCAGCCTAGTCAAACGCTATGAACCATGTGTGACGTTCAAAGCTATATCTCCATAAAAAG
Source organism: Priapulus caudatus (assembly GCF_000485595.1). Classification (NCBI taxonomy): domain Eukaryota; kingdom Metazoa; phylum Priapulida; class Priapulimorpha; order Priapulimorphida; family Priapulidae; genus Priapulus; species Priapulus caudatus. The sequence continues at coordinate 160,142 of NW_014577074.1, forward strand.
AAGAGGTATGGAAACAAAGTAAAGTTTGAGTGTGCGGTGGATGTCCAATGCTAATTTAGATGTAATTTTTTATCGAGTTGCACGTAAATATATTACATCGGTAAAATGAGGCAAGCAAATGTTTGAATTTCTCCGTGTTTTGGAGTGTCATACTCCTTCTATATTATCTTACTCCTGATAGTATCACAGCATGGGCTGAACGTAGACTGGTACTCGCTCCCCACCTCGATTACTCGCCCCATCGAGTAACTAAGCCGAGAGGTGGGACCGGGTACCAGTCTACGTAATACGATGCAGTATGCATGCCATCAATTTGATCTATCGAACAGAGTGAGAAGAATGTCCCGGCAGGATAGGTCAAATGTATACATTGCGCTCAAAAGTGCAGAAAGAATTACTTTCTTACTTCAGTTTAATCAATCTTGAGATAAGTAATTGCAGAATTGAATCGTCAAACCTACCAATGGAAATTTGCCAGTTTTGTACTGTCCTGGCATGGCTCTCTCCATCAAACATTACAGTAGTGTGCAATGTCGGGATATGGTGGAGCATGCTGGCTTACAGAGCCAGATGGTTGACTGTCAGTCGAAATGTGTTGATTCCTCCCCGACATTGAAGAAATCTGTACGTTATACGTGCGTCTACCCTGCCCGCCATCTTCGTCGAAAGTTTGGACGCCGCGCGGCGAAATCAGAATGTACATTTCAATCGATGACGTAACTGATACAGTAGCGCGCCGCGTGGGTGTTATTTGTTTATAAACAATTTAGTCTGACTGACTCTCTCCCTCTCGCTCACTCTCTCTCTCTCTCTCTCTCTTTCTCTCTCTCGCCCCCCTCTCTTCACTTCCTCTCTCTCGCTCTCTCTCTCTGGCAATAAGAAAAATGTTTTGCTGAAATTATGTGTACGCAATAGCGTATCTGCATATCTGCGCCTAACAAAGGTGTCACTACGCACGACTGAAATGTTACGTTTATAACCGTAGCAACAGACCTCAGATGAGCCCAGTTGCTCTGCGGCACTTGTTACTTTTTAAGTTTATCAAATTATATCAGGAGTGTATAATGACAAACTGCCAAACAAAAATATTGTCTACTGTACAAACAAAACTGTACAAAATTGTCATTATACACTCCTGATTATATGTATTAAATTAACTGAACATTTCCATAAGGCCAAAACAAAATATAGGTGTGGTTACCGTTTCATGCCGAAAAAAAATAGGGTAGGTAGGTAGGGAAAAACATTTATTTACGAACGCATGTCCGAAGGATGTGCGTTGTGCCTTTTGAAGCAGGAACTGTCCAATTCATTTTTTTTTTTTTATTTTTTTAAATTTTTTTTTAAAGAAAATTGACAATAAAATGTTTAGGGTAGCTGGGAATAAATAGGGTCGGTCGGGAAACGGTAACCACACCTATATTTTGTTTTGGCCTAATACTGTGTTCGAAACTCACTTACATAAAACTGTTCTCACTGGCAAGTAAAGACGAGATCTAGAACCGTTCAACGAATTGAAATGCTCTAGAGTATACTTCGGTTTTTTATCTGCTTGTTTCTGTTTGCGTGAGAATTATCAGACCCGGAGTGAGAGCGTGAGATTAGCCTCAATTATGTGAGTATCACGCCGAATGCGTGAGAGTTGGCAGCCCTGAAAACAGCACCAGTCAGTGAGGGGTGCTATAGTATTTTACTTTGATGATAGCAGGAGATGATAGTAAGGAATTTGTAGTGGAATACACTGCAAAATTGTCAATTAATTTGGACAAAATGAATTTGGGCTAATATCGCTTGTAAATCTCACTGCAGGAGTTGATAAGATTTTAACTATTTCTCCTAGAAAATAATTTAGGCAGTGGTATATCATGTGTGCTATTGAAGGAGGCAGTTCTCAGTATAGCACGCCGTTTAATCCGAGATCAAATGACCTTGACATGCTAAGGGTGAGATCTATACCATGTACCGATTGCAGAGCATTGCAGTCCCTCAGGTGGTATCTATCTAAAAGTAAACATTTGTATTAACAGTGAATCATTTATCAGTAGTGAGTTCTCCTAGTACATTCTGTGAAACAAGAATGCCAATGGGTTCATTTCCACGACGGAGTCTTGAGGGCAAAGTACGACCTTCTATTCCTAACAGCTGCCATATCGAAGTCTCTCTGCCCCCTCTACCTCTATCATCTCTTTCTCTCTCCCCTCTCTCTCTCTCTCTCTCTCTCTCTCTCTCTCTCTCTCTCTCTCTCTCTCTCTCTCTCTCTCCCCTCTCCCTCTACAGTCCATCTTCCTCTTCTCTCCTCTCTTTCTCTCTCTCTCTCTTATCTCTCTCGATTACCTAGGTTCCTCCAAGAAAGTTATTCGGCCACTACAGCAGATTTAGTAGTGTGTATAATTAAGTCTCTTATTTGTCAGCAAATAAATGTCTACTGATATCACATTCAAATCGAACGAGTTGGGAGAGCCAAGATGTGAAAATAATAACCAGGCATTGCGGATAGCTAGATAACTCGGAACCAGTGTTTGCCACTGAGCAGAAAAAGCTGTAGGCCTGCAAGGCCTATAACTCCTAAAAGCTGCAGGCCCGCCAGCAAAGCTGGAGGCCCGCCAATTTTTGGAGCAAATTACAGTAATAAAACAGCCATATCATGTTCTTCCTTGTGTTTATTAGTCATTATCAAATGTCAATAATCATAATCCTTCTGTTTTTCTTTTCCTCTCGTCGGGTGACTGTTTATGCTTCTTTGCCGGGGCTCACGAATTAAGGAAACGCCACATCGTTGTGTATATGTAGCTCCTTGGTAAACTACGACTCTCCACTTTGACAGCAGAGAGACAGACTGGTAGTCTGGTACCCATTGGGGACTTCTATGGGGGTCTGGTCTAAGATGCAATCTAGAGCCATTTCAGGGTACTCCAATAGCTTACAACTAGCAACATTTTTTGGTGGGAAAGGGAAAAATTATGTAAAATTTACCTAAGTACTGTAAAATTTTGATGGGCACTGGGGAATTCCGTCTGTGTTGAGTGTGTTCAAAGTAAATGTATTTTGTAGACATACAAGCTCTTACGTAGGGAAGCTTTTTTAGCTACCACCCTGTATAAAATGTATATAGTTTTTTTAAAACGTTAAAAACAATATGACACACGGTTAAACCTGAGTGGTGCGGACCGGGGCTGTACTGCTGTTTGCATGACTAGTAAAGTATATACGACGTGCTTTTGCAGGCTACAGTGACTTATGACATGTGTGTTAAAACTTGAGACAATTATTATTATTTACTGTATAATTCAACATGAATTTACCTAAATCTTCTTAATATTATTTTAAAACAGTATAACTGATCGTTTGTTGACTACCAGTGATACTTTATTGTTTACATCCAAACGTGAAATGCGCGGGATGTGCTAATTACTACACAGCCTAGCGCACGTGAACAGTGAGTGGGTAATGCTATCCCACGGGCGTGGAGGGAGGTGACCGCAATGTGGCAGCACTAGTGTTGGGATAGTGTTTAGGATTAGGGTTAGGGTCAGGGTTAGGTTAGGATTAGGGTTAGGGTTAGGGTTAGGATTAGGGTTAGGGTTAGGGTTTTTGGCATCATGATATCTGTCCCTACACCATAGATTAATTTTTGTGGATCACAATGCCTATATATAGCGCGGCGACAACATATATACTTAGTGTGAGTGTTAGTGTTGGCGGTGTTGGAGTGAGTGTTACCGTTAGGGTTAACTTTTTGAACGTCATCGTCAACGTTATCACGTGACCTCCCTCCACGCCCGTGGGATAGCAACACCCGTGAACAGTGAGCGTGCTGCACGACCCGCGCACGTAAATAAACCCTGGCCAACACAATGTAAGCCGTTGCAACCCTCGGCCAAAAGTAAGATCCACCCACTTCTTATCGATTTTTGGTATGCCAACGCTGCTTCTGGATTCAGGAACCTGTGCTAACCTGTGTGTCCGAACATGCCACGCACGTTTCTTGAATGCCAACTAAAGTTGATTGCAGTGGGCAGTCAATAATATGCAGTGGGCGAACGCATTGTTTACGTGTATGTCACGGTTTATCACGGATTAGTTTTCAAATAAATACCCCTTGAAGTTAATATGCATGAACAGATTTCTACAGGTAACAGTTTCCCAGTGTTTCGAGTTTTCGGTGATTAAATAGCTGTAGGATCAGCGGGCCTGTTGTATCAAGAAGCTGTAGGCCCGGCATCGAAACTGCCGGCGGCGGGCCGACGGGCCGACGTGAATTTCGAACACTGCTCGGAACACTAGATATTCAGAACATGAAGAAGAAATACGCCTATTTTGCATGTGTGGAGGGAATGAAACATGCATACATGTACAAACCATTACTGAATATCGATACAACAAATTCTACATTTAGCTCTTATGTTTCAAACGAACGCTGTCTGGTCTTTCTGGAGAGAAACCTTGGTATAGTACTAGCATTATTGGTATTTCATGAAGCATGGTTATAAATAGTTCTTGCACATCTTGCAGCACCCAGTGTCCTAACTGTGTAATTTTATACTGATTATGCTGATAAAAGCTTTATAGCAATGTCCAAGTCTATCTATGTTGTTGTTAGATTTAGTAGCAAAGTGACGCAGTACAATGTGGGTGGATGCAGTGATGTAAGAGATAGAGCAGGTTATTCAAAATCGGCAATCTTTATTCATTGCTGTAAGAATTTTGAAGAAATCTATTTTTTATTAGGACTGGCAACAGCACTTTTTTACCAGCTCTCACCATAATTTACCAGATGTCACAATTTTTTTCCAAAAATAAGAATGTTTCACTGACTCTTGCTTGTCAGAAAAATGTTGTACATAGTGTGTGGTAGCTGTATCATCGCGTAGTAGCTAAGCTGTTGAACATTGACATTGACTATAATGCAGATCGTGAATGATGTCCGAAGTGTTTTTGTCAATGTCATGTTTCACGCTTGCATTCTCAATTTCAAATTTGTAAAATGATGATAAATAATGGCGTGATATCCTTCAGGTAAAACAGTATTGTAGGCTATTTGCTCATTAATGCTATAAATAAACATGTAGGTACTCGCTAACATGGCTGAAACCACCGGCTCGGAGGGCCGGTGTTTTGCCAATGTTACTCTCCCTCCAAATAATTTGCGGGCATATATGCCGGTGGGCCGGTGCTAATTTTGCGCCCTGCTTGGTGAGTATAGCTGCGTTGCTGCCAGAGACACGAGCTTTCTGACAGTAAGTCATAATTTGCCAGTGTTGCTGAAAGGCTCTGATTGAAACTTAACTTTGCATTGCTGGGCTTATTCACTGTGTATCTCACTATCTGACTCAATAGTGTTTCAAGCTGAGCGTAAATAATCATGTTTGCTGGTCCACAGCTCCTTTGGTTAGATCCACTCTAAAAATCTCGTTTCCCCTATTCTGTCTGCTGTTGCCTGCAGCAAAAGGTCACATCTTGTAAAGCCAAATAGTTAGCAAGTTACAGTAATGTCAGGTATTTAATGTACAATATATATATATATATATGTATTTTTCCAATTTTTAATTTGGCACATTATCTTAAGCTGAACTCTTCAAAAGCAATGATTTCTTGCCCATTCCCAATGATTGTAAGGAAAGCGAACATTTTTAAAGCATTTGGCATAATGGAAAAATCGTTGCTGACAGTAACTGTTGGTGAACATTGTCCACCTACTATATAGTGAATGGCATGGTCGATGACTCAAGACAATTTTGTGATTTGGTTCCCCTCCCAGGCATCTGTCAGTGAGACTGTCACCCCTATGCACACTAGTTATTTGTGCTTTTGGTAGTGTTCTGCTAGCAGCCAAAGCTCAAGTGATACGATGGCGAAACATTGCCAAATGGGTCAGTGTTAGCTTGTTAAGTTGGGTTTACCTGTACCGAAAAAAGTCGTTAGTTGTGAAAACAATTAATTTATTGCCTAAATTGCTGCAAAATACCATTGATTTATTTTTCGTTAGTCCTTATATCTGATCTTTCAGACATAGTAGGTGGCACCAATAGTTTTATATAGATGCAGGGTTCTAGCTGCCGTTTGCCGAATCGCCAAAATGTAAATTACGCTTATGAGAAGTGAATTTTTTCTAGCCCAAATTTGCTAAATAACGAGTCGTATTTTGTTTGGTAACTATAGCACGAACTTGCATGGATAACCGCTTCTAAGTTCAGAATATAGTTTTAGTGGTGTTTCGTTTTGGAAATGCAATGTTCAAGCAAATAATCTGTAAATAACTTGCAAGATTGCCTATTTATTGACACTCTGAGACATGATAATATATACGCTATGAGGCAAGTATACGCGCGTACGCGTACAACGACGCCCCAAGTATCGCATCAGTGGCGATTAGCTTTTGTCAACACTCGGCTATGCGCATGAACTAGAATGCAGGTGGGCAGCAACAAGAGTACATGTCCAAGTCTGGGAAACGCCAAAACGTAGAGAATAGAGATTGCCAAGACAGTCTATGAAGCTAATTAAGATAAGAAGATAAAGCTAAAAAAGAGAAAGAAGATAGGAAGATATGAAGTTAAATAATTAATAGAGATTATTTTCCTAGATTTCTTCCATACAAAACACTGCATGTGCTATATATACATGTGATGTGTATGCAGTCTGCGGCATGTTTTTTTGCCAGCTCAAAGCAGCTTGTGAGCTTTTTTGTATAACTTTAGCAAAGCATGAACTCTATTCAATAGCATATACCAATGATATATATGTTTTTTGTGTGCAACATATTGTTGATGTTATAGAATTCATGTGAACTTTCTAAATAAATATAATTCTGCCACAGGAAATCAATATTCTGACGTATCTACGCTCTTGTGTATTACGACAGGCATTTACAATAATTAGTGGTGACCTACCATTTTTATGGACTTCCTAGACTTCCGAACTGTTGTTATGCAGTGTGAGGAATGGTCTCTTGTCTGTTGACAAGAATGCCACCTGTTGGCGGCAGGAGTAAGATAATATAGGATATTATATAATATAGGATAATATAGTATATGTGTGTATATATATAGTGTGTATATATGTGTGTATATATATATACGTGTATATATAGGATAATATATATAGTGTGTATGATATAATATAGGATATAATATAGGATCCTATATTATCTTACTCCTGCTGCCAACAGGTGCATTCTTGTCAACAGACAAGAGACCATTCCTCACACTGCATAACAACAGTTTGGAAGTCTAGGAAAGCTGAACCACCAGCCTAGTCAAACGCTATGAACCATGTGTGACGTTCAAAGCTATATCTCCATAAAAAAAGAAGAGGTATGGAAACAAAGTAAAGTTTGAGTGTGCGGTGGATGTCCAACGCTAATTTAGATGTAATTTTTATCGAGTTGCACGTAATATATTATCATCGGTAAAATGAGGCAAGCAAATGTTGAATTTCTCGTGTTTTGGAGTGTCATACTCCTTCTATATTATCTTACTCCTGATAGTATCACAGCATGGGCTGAACGTAGACTGGTACTCGCTCCCACCTCGATTACTCGCCCCATCGAGTAACTAAGCCGAGAGGTGGGACCGGGTACCAGTCTACGTAATACGATGCAGTATGCACGCCATCAATTTGATCTATCGGAACAGAGTGAGAAGAATGTCCCGGCAGGATAGGTCAAATGTATACATTGCGCTCAAAAGTGCAGAAAGAATTACTTTCTTAACTTCAGTTTAATCAATCTTGAGATAAGTAATTGCAGAATTGAATCGTCAAACCTACCAATGGAAATTTGCCAGTTTTGTACTGTCCTTGGCATGGCTCTCTCCATCAACATTACAGTAGTGTGCAATGTCGGGATATGGTGGAGCATGCTGGCTTACAGAGCCAGATGGTTGACTGTCAGTCGAAATGTGTTGATCCTCCCCGACATTGAAGAAATCTGTACGTTATACGTGCGTCTACCCTGCCCGCCATCTTCGTCGAAAGTTTGGACGCTGCGCGGCGAAATCAGAATGTACATTTCAATCGATGACGTAACTGATACAGTAGCGCGCCGCGTGGGTGTTATTTGTTTATAAACAATTTAGTCTGACTGACTCTCTCCCTCTCGCTCACTCTCTCTCTCTCTCTCTCTTTCTCTCTCTCGCCCCCCCTCTCTCACTTCCTCTCTCTCGCTCTCTCTCTCTGCAATAAGAAAAATGTTTGCTGAAATTATGTGTACGCAACTGCGTATCTGCATATCTGCGCCTAATAAAGGTGTCACTACGCACGACTGAAATGTTACGTTTATAACCGTAGCAACAGACCTCAGATGAGCCCAGTTGCTCTGCGGCACTTGTTACTTTTTAAGTTTATCAAATTATATCAGGAGTGTATAATGACAAACTGCCAACAAAAATATTGTCTACTGTACAAACAAAACTGTACAAAATTGTCATTATACACTCCTGATTATATGTATTAAATTAACTGAACATTTCCATAAGGCCAAAACAAAATATAGGTGTGGTTACCGTTTCATGCCGAAAAAAAATAGGGTAGGTAGGTAGGGAAAACATTTTATTTACGAAAGCGCATGTCCGTAAAGGATGTGCGTTGATGGCCTTTTGCAGCAGGAAGCTGTCGGCAATTCATTTTTTTTTTTTTTTTTTTTTAAATTTTTTTTAAAGAAAATTGACAATAAAATATGTTTAGGGTAGCTGGGAATAAATAGGGTCGGTCGGGAAACGGTAACCACAACCTATATTTTGTTTTTGGCCTAATACTGTGTTCGAAAACTCACTTACATAAAACTGTTCTCACTGCAAGTAAAGACGAGATCTAGAACCGTTCACGGAATTGAAATGCTCTAGAGTATACTTCGGTTTTTTATGCTGCTTGGTTTCTGTTTGCGTGAACGAATATCAGACCGGAGTGAGAGGCGTGAGATTAGCCTCAATTATGTGAGTATCACGGCCGAAGGCATCGCGTGAGAGTTGGCAGCCCCTGAAAACAGCACCAGTCAGTGAGGGGTGGCTATAGTATTTTACTTTGATGATAGCAGGAGATGATAGTAAGGAATTTGTAGTGAATACACTGCAAAATTGTCAATTAATCTTGGACAAACAATGAATTTGGGCTACATATCGCTTGTAAATCTCACTGCAGGAGTTGAAATCAAATTTTAACTATTTCTCCCTAGAAAATAATTTAGGCAGTGGTTAATCATGTGTGCTATTGAAGGAGGCAAGTTCTCAGTATACACGCCGTTTAATCGCGAGATCAAATGACCTTGACATGCTAAGGGTGAGATCTTATAACCATGTACCGGATTGCAGAGCATTGCAGTCCTCAGGTGGTAATCTATCTAAAAGTAAACATTTGTATTAACAGTGAATCATTTATCAGTAGTGAGTTCTCCTAGTACATTCTGTGAAACAAGAATGCCAATGGGTTCATTTGCCACGACGGAGTCTTGAGGGCAAAGTACGACCTTCTATTCCTAAACAGCTGCCATATCGAAGTCTCTCTGCCCCTCTACCTCTATCATCTCTTTCTCTCTCCCTCTCTCTCTCTCTCTCTCCTCTCTGTCTCTTCTCTCTCTCTCTCGTCTCTCATCTCTCTCTCCTCTCTGCTCCCTCTCCCTCTACAGTCCATCTTCCTCTCTCTCTCTCTTTCTCTCTCTCTCTCTTATCTCTCTCGATTTACCTAGGTTCCTCCAAGAAAGTTATTCGGCCACTACAGCACGATTTAGTAAGTGTGTATAATTAAGTCTACTTATTTGTCACAAATAAATTGTCTACTGATATACATTCGAAATCGAACGAGTTGGGAGAGCCAAAGATGGTGAAAATAATAACGGCAGAGGCATTGCGGATAGCTAGATAACTCGGAACGCAGTGTTTGCCACTGAGCAGAAAAAGCCTTAGGCCTGCAAGGCCTATAACTCCTAAACGCTGCAGGCCCGCCAGCAAAGCTGGAGGCCCGCCAATTTTTGGAGCAAATTACAGTAATAAAACAGCCATATCATGTTCTTCCTTGTGTTTATTAGTCATTATCAAATGTCCATAATCATAATCCTCTGTTTTTCTTTTCCTCTCGTCGGATGACTGTTTATGCTTCTTTGCCGGGGCTCACGAATTAAGGAAACGCCACATCGTTGTGTATATGTAGCTCCTTGGTAAACTACGACTCTGCCACTTTGACAGCAGAGAGACAGACTGGTAGTCTGGTACCCCATTGGGGACTTCTATGGGGGTCTGGTCTAAGAGCAATCTAGAGCCATTTCAGGGTACTCCAATAGCTTACAACTAGCAACATTTTTGGTGGAAAGGGAAAAATTATGTAAAATTACCTAAAGTACTGTAAAATTTTTATGGGCACTGGGGAATTCCGTCTGTGTTGAGTGTGTTCAAAGTAAAATGTATTTTGGTAGACATACAAGCTCTTACGTAGGGAAGCTTTTATTAGCTACCACGCCTGTATAAAATGTATATAGTTTTTTTAAAACGTTAAAAACAATATGACAACGGTTAAACCTGAGTGGTGCGGACCGGGGCTGTACTGCTGTTTGCATGACTAGTAAAGTAAATACGACGTGCTTTTGGCAGGCTACAGTGACTTATGACATGTGTGTTAAAACTTGAGACAAAATTATTATTATTTACTGTATAATTCAACATGAATATTACCTTAAATCTTCTTAGTATTATTTTAAAACAGTATACTGATCGTTTGTTGACTACCAGTGATACTTTATTGTTTACATCCAAACGTGAAATGCGCGGGATGTGCTAATTCTACACAGCCTAGCGCACGTGAACAGTGAGTGGGTAATGCTATCCCACGGGCGTGGAGGGAGGTGACCGCAAATGTGGCAGCACTAGTGTTGGGATAGTGTTTAGGATTAGGGTTAGGTGCAGGGTTAGGTTAGGATTAGGGTTAGGGTTAGGGTTAGGATTAGGGTTAGGGTTAGGGTTTTTGGCATCATGATATCTGTCGCCTAACCATAGTTAATTTTTGTGGATCACAATGCCTATATATAGCGGCGGCGACAACATATATACTTAGTGTGAGTGTTAGTGTTGCGGTGTTGGAGTGAGTGTTACCGTTAGGGTTAACTTTTGAACGTCATCGTCAACGTTATCACGTGACCTTCCCTCGCACGCCCGCGTGGTAGCAACACCCGTGAACAGTGAGCGTGCTGCACGGACCCGCGCACGGTAAATAAACGCCTGGCCAACACAATGTAAGGTTCACACCCTACGGCCAAAAGTAAGATCCACCCCACTTCTTATCGATTTTTGGTATGCCAAACGCTGCTTCTGGATTTCAGGAACTGTGTTAACCTGTGTGTCCGAACATCCACCACGTTTGCTTGAATGCCAACTAAAAGTTGATTGCAGGGCAGTCAATAATATGCAGGGCGAACGCATTGTTTACGTGTATGTCACGGTTTTATGCCACGGATTAGTTTTCAAATAAATACCCCTTGAAAGTTAATATATGCATGAACAGATTTCTACAGGTAACAGTTTCCCAGTGTTTTCGAGTTTTCGGTGATTAAATAGCTGTAGGATCAGCGGGTCCTGTTGTATCAAGACAAGAAGCTGTAGGCCCGGCATCGAAACTGCCGGCGGCGGGCCGAGCGGGCCGACGTGAATTTCGAAGCACTGCTCGGAACACTAGATATTCGAAACATGAAGAAGAAATACGCCTATTTTGCATGTGTGGAGGGGAAATGAAACATGCATTCCATGTACAACCATTACTGAATATCGATACAGACAAATTCTACATTTAACTCTTATTTTCAAACGAACGCTGTCTTGGTCTTTCTGAGAGAAACGCTTGTACATCAGCATTATTGGTATTTCATGAAGCATGTTATAAATAGTTACTTGCACATCTTGGCAGCACCCAGTGTCCTAACTGTGTAATTTTATACTGATTATGCTGATAAAAGCTTGATAGGCAATGTCCAAGTCTATCTATGTTGTTGTTAGATTTAGTAGCAAAGTGACGCAGTACAATATGGGTGGATGCAGTGATGTAAAGAGATAGAGGCGCAAGGTTAATTCAAAAATCGGCAATCCTTTATTCATCTGCTGTAAGAATTTTGAAGAAATCCTATTTTTTTATTAGGACTGGCAACAGCACTTTTTTACGCAGCTCCTCACGCATAAATTTACCCAGATGTCACAAATTTTTTTGCCAAAAAATAAGAATGTTTCACTGACTCTTCCTTGTCAGAAAAATGTTGTACATAGTGTGTGGTAGCTGTATCATCGCGTAGTAGCTCAGCTGTTGAACATTGATCATTGACTATAATGCAGATCGTGAATGAATGTCGCGAAGTGTTGTTTGTCAAGCGTCATGTTTCCACCGCTTGCATTCTCAATTTCAAATTTGTAAAATGATGATAAATTATGGGCGTTGATATCTTGCAGAGTAAACAGTATTGTAGGCTATTTGCGCTCATTAATGCTATAAATAAACATGAGGTAGGT
>NW_014577074.1:172642-185741 GCF_000485595.1 Priapulus caudatus
TAACTTTAGCAAAGCATGAACTCTATCCAATAGCATATATCAATGATATATATGTTTTTTGTGTGGCAACATATTGTTTGATGTTATAGAATTCATCGTGAACTTTCTAAATAAATATAATTCTGCCACAGGAAATCAATATTCTGACGTATCTACGCTCTTGTGTATTACGACAGGCATTTACAATAATTTTATACGATTGAGTTTTGCCCACTATCATGTCTGTGATTGTACCTGTCATTTACTGGTTCTAAACTTAATTTAGTTGTTTTGGTTATACGTAAAGAAGTGATATGGATCATGTTTTGGTTACAGCAATGGATTAACAGTAAAATATCTTATTGACAGCCTGGGTTCAAATCACCGTCACTGGACCGTGGGGTGAAGTCACTGTTGTTGTGCCCGCAGGCAGGCCGATGACTTTAGTTTAATGTGTTTCAGTCGATACCAGTTTTACGAATAGGTTAAGAGCACGATAGTTCAGTTACAGGCGACTAAGGCACTACTACTTCTGTGTTTACTTGTGTATCTAGTTGAGGTTATTTACTCTCACAACCCCAGATCACAGTTCGTAAAGCACCGGCAGAGGTATAAAAAAAGTTGTAGGGGGTTAGGCTTATTGTACGATTTGTGCAAGTGTCATATATGTCAGTCCTGCACGACTGTCAGAGACAGGCATATTATTGTCAGAGTTACAGTGACATAGAACGATTAAATATTCAGTTGGTGGGGGGAGAGGGAAAATGCGATTTAATTTCTGTCCAGACTAGGCTGTATCTAGACCGCACGTGACACATGCATGTGACGTTTGTATGTGTGCCTGGTGATAATCCGTGCCGATATAGTGTCGTGGGTGGACACTATATCTGAAGCCGAATCGATAACGTTCTTATTGATGTAGCTGCGTGCTGCAAATTCTGTTTGCTGTACTGGCATGACTCAGCTTTTTTTCTTCATGGGGTTTTTCTAACCATTATATGCTCTAGTACCGATATTTATGTTTGGTCTGACCACACGAGCAGTCTTACCGCATGGTTTCGCTGAATGTGCTGAATGCACTGAAATGTGCATAATTATGGGTATCAACGGATCTTATTAATTTTATTTTCGAAAAAGAAAACATGACGTAATGGATGTCGCAATCACGACGTAAGATAGGTCGTTATAGATGGACACTCCCTGGATGCGTCATCCCGCCACGCCTGCATGGAAACCCCAGAATGCTCCAGTTATCGAGATATGAAGTCGCAGTCTAAGCGAGGACATTGCCTCCTACAAATATGCGATGCTAAACATAACAATAATAATGTTAATATAATGTTAGATATAACGAACGCAGCGCAGTAAAACGTGCGCATCGAAGCCCGTGTGGGCAAATTTTCTTTTGTCGCGCCTCGTCTCAGCGTGGTCAGGCGTGAACGTGGGAGGACAAGGAGCTTCTTAACACCGTTGAGGTCGCAGGGCGAGCTCGCAATAGATATACTGTCGAACAACGAGCCGCCCCAACCTAGGCGTGCAGGTGAATTTATGGATTACTGCTGGCGCTGCACCGAATATAATAACCGAGCGTGACTGGCAGATTTTTGAATTATAGGTGTAACTGGAGTGGCGGACAGAGATAGCCACGGCTCCGTGCAGGCCCGGCTCGCGACTGTCGGCGCTTACCCGAAGATATTTGTCGTATTTGGCGAAAGAGTGTATCTTGGGCGGGGAAGGTTGGGTTATGATTGTCCGCGTTGCTGTTTTGGCAGTGTGTAGAGGAGACTATTTGGACGGTAAGTTTTCGGGAGCGTGCAATAAGCGTGCTGTCTGTTGTGTATTCATGGTTGTGTGTGTGCGTGCGTGTGTGCGTGCGTGCGTGCGCGCATGCCATTTCTGACTACGTGCGTGTGCTCATGATGCGTAATTTGCATGGCATCTAGATGTTGCATGATTACATTTATTTTTATCTGCATACTTTCATTTGTCTATATGCATTATTACGTGTGTGTGCGTGTGTGTGTGTGTGTGTGTGTGTGTGTGTGTGTGTGTGGTGTGTGTGTGTGTGTGTGTGTGTGTGTGTGCGTGCGTGTGGCTCGTGCGTGCGTGCGTGCAGTGCTGCCTAACCAACCGCATATATGTACGTGCCGGAAGGCTTCTGCCGATAATTTGCAACTGCATCTTATTTGGGCTATTATTCGAGGACGTAAGTGTTTTACATGACATTCTTCAGTGCATCACGCCTCACAGGTAATCATGTACACTGAGGTATGGATTTTACTGGCAGGTAAAGGAACGAATGTACACGTTAATAAATATTGGAGCGTGCTGTGCCGGATACTGCGCTAAATGTGCATGAGATAAAACTTAGTAAATATAGATGATAATGTATGTATAATATAGATTTAGTGTGGAACATGGGCATGTATGGACACTCCCTGGATGCGTCGATCATCCCGCCACGCCTGCATGGAAACCCCAGAATGCTCCAGTTATCGAGATATGAAGTCACAGTCCAAGCGAGGACATTGCCTCCTGCAAATATGCGATGCTAAACATATACAATAATAATTAATATAATGTTAGATATATACGAACCGCAGCGCAGAAAACGTGCCGATCGAAGTCCCGTGTGGCAATTTTTTTTGTCGCGCCATCGCTCAGCGTGGTCCGCGTGACGTGGGCAGGTAGCAAGAGCTCTTACCCGGTGAGGTCCCACTGGCGAGCTCGACAATAGCTATACCTGTCAGACAACGAGCCGCCCCAAACCAGCGTGCAGGTTGTATTTATGGATTACTGGCTGGCGCGCATGCACGCATATATACACGCAGCGTGACTGGCAGATTTTTTGAGATTATAGGTGTTAACTGAGTGGCGGACAGAAGCCCGGCTCCTGGCAGGCCGGCCTGCGCGACCGCCGCGCTACCGAAAATTTGGCGTATTGCGAAGAGGTATTATCTTGGCGAGGGAAGGTTGGGTTACTGATTGCTCCGCGTGCTGTTTTGCAGTGGGTGTTAATGAGAGATGATTTGGACGGTAAGTTTTCGGAGCGTGCAATAAGCGTGCTGTCTGTTGTTGTGTTATTCATGGTTATGTGTGTGCGTGCGTGCGTGCGCGCATCCATTTTCGACTACATGCGTATGCTCATGATGCGTAATTTGAATGCATCTTAGTTCTAGATGTGCGTGATTACATTTATTTTTATCTGCATTACATTCATTTGCTATATAATATGCATTATCACGTGTGTGTGCGTGTGGTGTGTGTGTGTGTGTGTGTGTGCGTGGCGTGTGTGTGTGTGGTGTTGTGCGTGCGTGCGTGCCGTGCGTGCGTGCGTGCGTGTGTGTGGTTGTGGCGCTCGCGTGGCGTGTGTGTGTGTGAATATTGGTGCGTGCGTGCGTGCGTGCGTGTGCTCGTGCGTCGTGCTAACAACGCATAATATGTACGTGCTGGGAGGCTTCACGATAACTGCATCTTATTTGGGTCATTATTAGAGCGTAAGTGTTTTACATGACATTCTTCAGTGCATCACGCCTCACAGGTAATCATGTACACTGCATGAGGTATGGATTTTACTGGCAGGTAAAGGAACGAATGTACAGTAACAAATATTGTAGGTGCTGTGCCGGATACCGCGCTAATGCATGGAGATAAAAATTAGTAAATATAGATGATAATGTATGTATAATATAGATTTAGTGTGGAACATGGGCATGTATGAGTTCCGTATATCTAGTATGTGTATGTGTTTAGTCTGTAGCATGGCTGAGTGACATATGTTAACATAGCAGCAGTTTTTATAGTTAACAAAAACATCGGCTAATTGACTGTCTGATAAATTATATAATAATAGTATATTGACGATATGAGGCAATAAAAATGAATTGTTTATGTTGATTAATAGCCAGGAAATACTTAGAAAAGACTCACGCGTGTACTCCTATGTATTAGCAGGCTATGGAAAGCTAACTTGAAAAGTTTGTAAAAAAAAAAGGTCGTGCATATGGAGTAAGGAAGAGTAGTCTAATGAAGCACGTAATCTATGGTATCAAGAGTACATAATAGAGTTATTATGTCTCCATTAGAGATATATATCTCTATTATGTTCTCTTGATGGTATGCATACAGGCTTAAAATCTGTGTGCCAATCACGCTTTGAGGTAGAATATTGTTTTATTATAGCTATGTGTCCCTATAAGCCAGAGAATAACGCAGAGGTAGAAACATTACTTTTCACTGATCTGCCTATATAATCAGCTAGATTGAAATCATGCTAAACCCTCCAATGATGAGAGCTCGTATAAAAAGCCCTCCTGCGTAAGGATATAAATTATAATCATGTAGGGAACACCTGAGGTTTGGCCAAAAATAATGTGGAATACTGCAGAATAACGTAGAGATATTATCAGGAGTAAGATAATCTATATTATCTTACTCCTGATATTATTAATAGAATTTATTTAATAGCAATGTTACTATATCTTTATTATCATATATATATGTTCCTGATATTATACTTGCAAATCTTATACTATCGAAATCGATTGAAACAGAAAATGAATCGGGTTATATCCACAGTAAATATGGTGGTAAAGCAATTTACTAGCATGATAGTATTGCTTTATAGTGCCGTATGCAGGTTACTCGTACATAGTTACCATCCTAGTTTTGGTAAGCTAACAGCGGCATGGCCTGGCAGTTGACAAGGAACAGATTGTCACAATAGAGAAAAGAGATAGAAAAGAAGTTTTCCTTGATCTATGAGTACAAAATACTGAGCTGTGTTCAAAAAATGCCAGAAATAGCTGCCACTCCCAGATGGTTGCTAGGTATGTTATCCATAATATTATAGAATCTGTTAATAAATGAGCGTTGCTGCTGCTGCTGCTGCTGCTGTTGTTGTTGTTGTTGTTGTTGCTGATACTGCTGTTGTTATTGTTGCTGCTGCTGCTACTGTTGTTATTATTGTTGTTGTTGCTGTTTTTGTGGGTGTTGTTGTTATGCTGGTCCACCAGATAATGCTCTGTTAGGATTCTATTTCATGACTTAGAGTTCAATTCAATATCTCCTAGTCTAGGCACTGGCTGCTGCAACCTACCTATGTAGTATTTGCATAATATACTGTCTGTATGTTTTGGTTTGCATTTGATGCCTTGGGATCGTACCGTCTACATTTCATATCCACCTTTACCTAAGCTCATAGGGTCTATGTCCCCCAGGGTACTACCGGAACGTATCCTGGTAAGTTGGTAACTATTTGATATGGTTAGGGTTAGGGTTAGGGAGTAGGCGTAGGCGACTCCCTAGACTCGTTAATGGAGTTGGCGAGGTACGGTCCGGCCGGGCATATTAGATAGTACCAGGGTACGTTCCTGTATACCGGACCGTACCCAGGGTACGTTCCGGCTGTACCCTGGGGGACATAGACCCTCTCAGCTCTACCTAATATAGCGCTAATTATCATCGCAGACGAGTGCATTATTTCTGGTGGTTTGCATGGAAACGTTTGGCTGCGAGTAACACTGCCACAGGTAATATAACAAGCGGTGGTATTTAATGTCGGCAGGGAACCCTGCTCGAGCGAGCGATCAGTCGAGCTCACGTGATTTCGCTGTGCAGCGTTCCGCAGTGTTCAACAATGGCGGCGACGTCGTCCTCGAACCCTAACGAGCAGGTTCCCGGTGCGGGCGGCAGGCGAATTAGCTAAACTGGTTCGATGAAGAGGACTTTTTTGCATGCCATGGTTCACTCGTTGGTGTTTCCCACTCAAGTTTTTGCCGGCTCAGGCGTATTTTTTTCTCGAACAGCCTTCACGAGAACCCGGTGCATTGTGCGGGAAGGGGCGTGTTACGCGGGTGGGGTGGGATAGGTGTAATCTCTGAGGATCGCATCTGGCACTGCTGTGCTATGGATGAGGAGAATGATGGAATCTCTACTTGGATTGGCAAGCTGCCAGTTACGTATGTGGGCATAAAGGTGCAATAGAGTATCTTGATCTTATGAATGTAGCACATCTGCAAAATGGTAAAGAGGAAGTCTTCTAGCAGTAAATTTATTGGCCGTTTTATTGCTTGTCCTTGATTCGAGGGAAGGACGCGGATAAGGCACAGCATCATGCCTGAGTAAGGCAATTTTAATGGCATAGACCGACAATAAAGTCACATAGACTGGCACGGTAATCGTGAGTCATTGTTTGCATCGATCAGCCTTGTTGGTGCAGCTGTATGTACCTTTGAAGTCAGATTAGGTGTTCAGTTTAGTCCACTCATAGTGACTCATCATTTATTTAAGTTCAAACATCAAACATTTACCCGCCAAAACGTTAGCATCATACATAATAAAGGTATCAGGAGAAATGACGCTGCAAAAATTGGTAAGCTTGTGTTTTAAAATGGTACTTGGCATACTCACACACATGAATCCCACTAATTAATGAAGCACAGTTGAAATCATACTATGACGTGCACTTGTATCAGAGCTAGCAGAGACCTGATAAACAGCATTGCGATGACGTAGTGCAGGAAAATGAGTTTTTTAATTAGTGGAAGTGCCACGTGTATTGGCTTATACGTTTACGAATCTCCCGCATCACACTTCTACTTTACCCATAAGTCACACGCAGAGAGTTCCAGCATGGCCAATGATAGAACCTACTGACAGCACACCTTCAAAGTTGATAATAAGAAAAATATTATATATGAAGTTCATTTAGTGGTTGTGCGCATGCTATTTGCACTGTATCTTTAAGATGTTCACATCCATTCTTCGTCAGGAAGTAATCTTTGAACGCTTTGAAAAAAAAAAATATTATGGACGATATTTAGTCACGGTCCCAGATTTTCTCTAGACTTGATAGGCATTGTTAGTGACTATAAACTGGTTTTCTGTTGATGCCCGGACACGCAGAGTAAATTTTATAAGGCCATAATTATAGTTCATCTAGACTGCAGAATCGTAAGAGCCTGTTCTGGTTTTATTTAATGCCTAACACGGTCCCTCCACGAATTAGTCTCACCAGGAATACCGGTATCAACATATCACGCATACGGTGTAATACTTCGTATGTCGATAGGTTTCTGGTCTAACTCGGTAGGTACCGTTTTAGACGCCAGAACACCGGGGGTCCAGTTTAAAGTGCCATGTGATGTAGCTACCTAATTGGAACATGCCGATCAAATTTCCCAATGTTGCGATCGATTGCAGCGTGGAAGGCGGATGGGCCGTCGTGGCCAGCCGGGGCTGTTTGCTGCGCGGCGTGCGCCCTTTATTTCTGTTGGTATTCTCAACATGTGCGGTGCGTTTGTTACTTACAGGTACCATCTGGAGCTCGCACTGAGCCGTGCGACGCAGGAAGAAGCTAAGGCCGAGCGAAACCAGCGAGCATGAAGGCCGACAAAAGGATCGAGAATGACCTTGGCTGCAAGCCGCAGACTACGGGTGTCGTCATAGTCGGTGAGTGCGCGGTCGGCAGACGTTTCCGTCGCCTCTTCCTTCGCTCTCTGTCTCTCCTCTTCTTCTTTTCCCGCGTATTCTCGTACGTTTCCTTCGTGCAGGCGTACCCGGGGAGCGTTTTTGTACTCGTATACTCAGTACTACATACTGTTTCTGGTGGGTTTGGTGCGTAAACTAAAGCGGATAGTCGAATCCGTTGTTGTTACTCGGTATCGGTGCGGCCGGCAGGAGTTGGCAGCTAGTCGTAAGGGATGATATGCGCCAGTGTCTGGTCCTTCCGGAAGCCCTCGACTGTATGTTGTGTGATGGCATCATCTCCTTTGGTGTAACGAGTCCGACGTAATCTAAACAACCGTCGAAGCATCTCCCAGCATCTTAAAGTGTCTTGAGGCATCTCTACGTGTCTTAAAGCATCGTTACGTATCTTGAAGTGTCTCGAAGTGTTGCGCGGGTATTAAAATAATAGTACGGTATCAGAAAGGGCATTAAGCTGCAAAACAAATGATTTAGGTTTCAGTGAAAAGTGAAAAAGTATTTACTATCAACATACAATCAGCAAAATAGTGGCTGCTATCAACAATATATTCTAACCATTACACTTGTTGCAACTTTTCTGGGGTTATTGGATAACACTCAGCAATTTGATATAGTTATAAAAAAGAATAACATCATATATACCAGGACCGTAATACCTACTGAATACGATGCCAGAGTTTGAGCAAGGAATGATGAAGAGCTCTAATAACAACAGTTGGATAATTTTGAGTTTGTGCCTGAAAAGCAAAGAAAGATGTTTTTGCACGTGTGTATGTATGGTGGACCAGCATGATGCAGCTTGGTACTTGCAGCACTAATCGACAATCAGCTGCAAACCTAAACAGCAAAAAAGAAAGCGATGTAAGAGGATTGGCCTATTTAAGCATCGTGCACGCACGTGTTTTTACGTGGTTTCCAAAATGACGAGAAATATCTTGTTTATGTATGACCCATTTCCGCTGGATTGCGTCATCCAACCGCCACGCTTGCATGGAAAACCCCGAGAATGCTCGCAGTTAATCTGAGATATGAAGTCGGCAGTCTAACGAGGACCATTGCGCTCGCTGCAAAATATGCGATGCTAAACATATACAATAATAATTGTAATATAGATGTTAGATAATACGAACGTCAGCGTTTTTCAGAAAACGTGCCGGATCGCAAGTCCGTGTGGCAAATTTTTGTCGGCGCCACTCGCTCAGCCGTGGTCGGCGTGACGTGGGCAGGTAGCAAGAGCTCTTACCTCGGTGAGGATCTCACTGGCGAGCTCGAGAATAGCTATACCATGTCAGACAACGAGCCGCCGCAAACAGCGTGCAGGTTGTATTTATGGATTACTGGCTGGCGCGCATGCACGGCATATATACGCAGCGTGACCTGGGCGATGTTTTTGAGATTATAGGTGTAACTGAGTGGGTCGACAGAAAGCCCGGCTCGCCTGGGCAGGGCCGGCCTGCGCGACGCGCGCTAACGAAAATTTGGACGTATTGCCGAAGAGGTAAATATCTTGGCGAGGGGAAGCGTTTGGGTTTACTGATTGCTCCGCGTTTCTGTTTGGCGTGGGCTGTAAGAGAGATGATTTGGACGGTAAGTTTTCGGGAGCGTGCAATAAGCGGCTGTCTGTTGTGTTGTAATTCATGGTTGTGTGTGTGCGATTGCGTGGCGTGCGCGCATCCATTTCTGACTACGTGCGTGTGCTCATGATGCGTAATTTGCACTGCATCTTAGTTTCTTAGATGGTGGTGATTACATTTATTTGTTATCTGCATACATTCATTTCTATATAATATATGCATTATCACGTGTGTGTGCGTGTGTGTGTGTGTGTGTGTGTGTGTGCGTGGCGTGTGTGTGTGTGGTGTTGTGCGTGCGTGCGTGCGTGCGTGCGTGCGTGCGGTGTGTGTGTGTTGCTGGCGCCGTGCGTGTGTGTGTGTGAATATTGTGTGCGTGCGTGCGTGCGTGCGTGTGCTCGTGCGTCGTGCTAACAACGCATATATGTACGTGCTGGAGGCTTCACGATAACTGCATCTTTATTTGGGTCATTATTAGAGACGTAGGTGTTTTACATGACCATTCTGCAGTGCATCGAGCGCCTCACAGGTAATCATGTACACCTGAGGTATGGATTTTACTGGCAGGTAAAGGAACGAAATGTACAGTAACTAAATATTGGAGGTGCTGTGCCGGATACCGCGCTAAATGCATGAGATAAAAATTAGTAATATAGATGATAATGTATGTATAATAGATTTAGTGTGGAACATGGCATGTGTGTGAGTTCCGTATATCTAGTATGTGTATGTGTTTAGTCTGTAGCATGGCTGGAGTGACATATGTTAACATAGCAGCAGTTTTTTATAGTTAACAAAACATCGGCTAATTGACTGTCTGATAAATTATATAATAATAGTATATTGACGATATGAGCAATAAAAATGAATTGTTTATGTTGATTAATAGCCAGGAAATACTTAGAAAAGACTCAGCCGCTGTACTCCCTATGTATTAGGCAGGCTATGGAAAGCTAACTTGAAAAGTTTGTAAAAAAAAAAGGTCGTGCATATGGAGTAAGGAAGAGTAGTCTAATGAAGCACGTAATCTATGGTATCAAGAGTACATAATTAGAGTTATTATGTCTCCATTAGAGATATATATCTCTATTATGTTCTCTTGATGGTATGCATACAGGCTTAAAATCTGTGTGCGCAATCACGCTTTGAGTAGAAATATTGTTTATTATAGTCTATGTGTCCCTATAGCCAGAGAATAACGCAGAGGTAGAAAACATTACTTTTCACTGATCTGCCCTATATAATCAGCTAGATTGAAATCATGCTAAAACCCTCCAATGATGAGACTGCTATAAAAAGCCCTCCTGCGTAAGGATATAAATTATAATCATGTAGGGAACACCTGAGGTTTGGGCCAAAAATAATGTGGAATACTGCAGAATAACGTAGAGATATTATTAATAGAATTTATTTAATAGCAATGTTACTATATCTTGATTATCATATATATATGTTTTCTGATACTTATACTTGCAAATCTTATACTATCGAAATCGATTGAAAAAAAGAAAATGATCGGCATATATCCACGTCATATGGTGTAAAGCATTTACTAGCATGATGATTATTGCTTTATAGTGCCGTATGCAGGTTAACCGTACATAGTTACCATCCTAGTTTTGGTAAGCCTAACAGCCGCATGGCGTGGCAGTTGACAAGGAACAGATTGTCACAATAGAGAAAAGAGATAGAAAAGAAGTTTTCCTTGATCTATGAGTACAAAATACTGGAGCTGTGTTCAAAAAATGCCAGAAATAGCTGCCACTCCCAGATGGTTGCTAGGTATGTTATCCATAATATTATAGAATCTGTTAATAAATGAGGCGTGTGCCTGCTGCTGCTGCTGCTGGCCGTTGTGTTGTTGTTGTTGTTGTTGTTGTTGTTGTTGTTGTTTGTTTTGTTTGTTGCTGATACTGCTGTTGTTATTGTTGCTGCTGCTGCTACCTGTTGTTATTGATTGTTGTTGTTGCTGTTTTTGTGGTTTTGTTGTTATGCTTGTCCACCAGATAATGCTCCTGTTATGGATTCTATTTCATGACTTAAGAGTTCAATTCCAATATCTCCTAGTCATAGGCACTGGCTGCTGCAACCTACCTATGTAGTATTTGCATAATATACTGTCTGGTATGTTTTGGTTTGGCATTTGATGCCTTGGATTCGTACCGTCTACATTTCATATCCCACCTTTACCTAAGCTCATAGGGTCTAGTGTCCCCAGGTACTACCGGAACGTATCCTGGTAAGTTGTAACTATTTGATATGGTTAGGGTTAGGGTTAGGGAGTAGGCGTAGGCGACTCCCTAGACCTCGTTAATGGAGTCCCGGCGAGTACGGTCCGGCTGCGCCGGGCATATTAGATAGTCCAGGGTACGTTCCTGTATACCGGACCGTACCCAGGGTACGTTCCGGCTGTACCCTGGGGGACATAGACCTCTCAGCTCTACCTAATATAGCGCTAATTATCATCGCAGACGAGTGCATTATTTCTGGTGGTTTGCATGGAAACGTTTGCTGCGAGTAACACTGCCACAGGTAATATAACAAGCGTGGTATGTTAATGTCGGCAGCGGAACCCTGCTCGAGCGAGCGATCAGTCGAGCTCACGTGATTTCGCTGTGCAGCGTTCCGCAGTGTTCAACAATGGCGGCGAGGTCGTCCTCGAACCCTAACGAGCAGGTTCCGGTGCGGGCGCAGGCGAATTAAGCTAAACTGGTTCGATGAAGAGGACTTTTTTGGCATGCCATGGTTCACTCGTTGTGTTTCCCACTCAAGTTTTTGCCGGCTCAGGCGTATTTTTTTCTCGAAGCAGCCTCACGAGAACCCGGTGCATTTGTGCGGGAAGGGGCGTGTTACGCGGGTGGGGTGGGATAGGTGTAATCTCTGAGGACGCATCTGGCACTGCTGTGCTATGGATGAGGAGAATGATGGAATCTCTAACTTGGATTGGGCAAGCTCCAAGTTACGAAGCGAGGACATTGCCTCCTGCAAATATGCGATGCTAAACATAACAATAATAATGTTAATATAATGTTAGATATAACGAACGCAGCGCAGAAAACGTGAAGATCGAAGTCCGTGTGGCAATTTTTTTTTGTCATGCCTCGCTCAGCGTGGTCAGGCGTGACGTGGGCAGGTAGCAAGAGCTCACCCGTGAGGTCCACTGGCGAGCTCGGCAATAGCTATACCTGTCAGACAACGAGCCGCCCCCAAACCAGGCGTGCAGGTTGTATTTATGGATTACTGGCTGGCGCGCATGCACGCATATATACACGCAGCGTGACTGGGCAGATTTTTTGAGATTATAGGTGTAACTGAGCGGCGGACAGAAGCCCGGCTCCTGGCAGGCCGGCCTGCGCGAGCGGCGCGCTACCGGAAATTTGTCGTATTTGCGAAAGAGGTATTATCTTGGCGAGGCAAGGTTGGGTGCATATTGATTGCTCCGCGTGCTGTTTTGCAGTGGGTGTTAGAGGAGATATTTGGACGGTAAGTTTTCGGGAGCGTGCAATAAGCGTGCTGTCTGTTGTTATGTATTCATGGTTGTGTGTGTGTGTGTGTGTGTGTGCGTGCGTGCGTGCGCGCATCCATTTCTGACTACGTGCGTGTGCTCATGATGCGTAATTTGCATGCATCTAGATGTGCATGATTACATTTATTTTTATCTGCATACTTTCATTTGTCTATATATGCATTATTACGTGTGTGTGCGTGTGTGTGTGTGTATGTGCGTGCGTGCGTGTGAATGTGTGTGCGTGCGTGCGTGCGTGCTAACCAACGCATATATGTACGTGCCGGAAGGCTTCTGCCGATAATTTGCAACTGCATCTTATTTGGGTCATTATTCGAGGACGTAGGTGTTTCACGTGACATTCTGCAGTGCATCACGCCTCACAGGTAATCATGCACACTGAGGTATGGATTTTACTGGCAGGTAAAGGAACGAATGTACAGTAATAAATATTGTAGCGTGCTGTGCGGGATACTGCGCTAATGCATGAGATAAAATTAGTAAATATAGATGATAATGTATGTATAATATAGATTTAGTGTGGAACATGGGCATG
>NW_014577074.1:185766-212490 GCF_000485595.1 Priapulus caudatus
GTGCGTTGGATGCGCGTGTGGCGACGTGGGTGCGTGAGCGGTTAGTGTGCGCGATGTGTGCATGAGCGGTCGTGTGCCGGACTAGTTCGAGCGTCAATCACGCAAGTCTTGCTCATTACTTATTTTTTGTTCTTTCACCACTGCTTCTTTTTTTTGGGGTGGGAGGGGGTGATGTTGTTTTGCCCCCTCCATATTTTCGGATTTGGAGCCCCCCCCCTACGACACACCTAGTGAGCACATACCTAGTTGCAGGGCGTTATATAATGACAAAATCAAATGTGTCATTAACCGCCTTGTGCTGTTATTATTATTATTGTTATTATTTGCATTATTAACCCAGGCTGCTAAGTTTGTGTGATGCAGGCGAGTATGCAGTCAAGACGCTGACCTGCATTACTACCATTTTAAATTTGGGATGGCGTCTACATGCAATTGGAGCTTTATAAGCACCAACAATATGGATTACTATTCGCATTAGTCCTGTATAATAGTAACCGACGTAGCATACGTAGGTGACTAGGTGTGTGTGCATGAAAAGGCACTGTTATTTCATCTAGCGGTTTACACTTATTGACAACAAACACGAATTGGTAGTTTCGTCATGTGTCCATGGTTGCAAGGAGCAAATAGGACAAATTTCACTGATTAACAAAAGCATATCAAACTAGTTTTTGTAAGAGACCATTGAAAACTATTAAACGCATACAAAAAATATTAATAGTTCTTTTCAACCTTTTAAATCGTTAGTTCAAATTAGCAGCAATGAAGCGTGGGAGACAGCTTGCCAAGTGCTTAGATTACTGCTGCAGCTTGGCTTAGCTATATTGATTGGTGATCAGATTGGTTCATCAGATTTGGTATTATATCTATTCCTTGAAACTGGTTGTGATTCCGCGCCAGTATCGTGATGCGAGATAAAGCGATAATTAGATGAATTTTTTTATAATAAATAATTTATATATATATATATATATATATAGTATATATATATATATATATTATTATATATATATATATATATATATATATATACACATAATTTATTTACTTTGATTTATAACCACAAGAGCCGCAGAGCGTCTGCGGCTCATCTGAGGTCTGTTGCAAGGGATTATAAACGTAAAATTTCAGTGCGTGCGAGTACCACATTTTGTTAGACGCAGATATTCAGAAACCAGTTGTGATACACATCATTGTTAGGACACGCCCAAACTATCGCAGATGGAGGGTAGGGGGAAGGGTGAGGGGGAGGGGTGGGGGAAGCGTCGGGGGGACGGGGGAGGCGGTGGGGGAGGGGGAAGGGGGAGGGTGGGGAGGGGGCTCTAATAGCAAGCAAAGCAGTTACACTCCTTTCTAACAGTTCAACAAATCCATCGTTTAACCACTCCTCTTGAGGGTCAAAAGGTTATCCGACACTTACTCCTTCGCATGTCAGCAGAAGGCATTTTCATGTCCTTTTCACATAAAGCCATAAAATGCTCAGGTCACCGGCTGAAACAAAAAAGTTGTTCAATTCGCTCCGTCACGACCATGTCGTCTCAAAAATTTCTAAAATCTGCCCTGTGCCATTGACTTTGACCTATTGACCTCCAATTTCGGCACAGTGATTGGCTTTTCCTACCATGGATGCTATACACCGACTCATCACGAGCCAGGTCGAGCTGTTTAGGTATTTGTGCGCAATTCTGCGATTCCTCCTTACCTTAAGTTAAGAGTGAATTTCCTTTCTTTTACACCTCTTGGACCTTTGACCTTGCACCCCCAGCTTCGACATCACTCACAACTCGTTTTTCGGATTACCCCCCCACTTCCGAATATTCGTGACCGTACGTCGCAGCGCGTTAAGATTTGTGCCACAAGCTGTTGACGCCGACGGACGGCACGGACGGACGACTTGGACGGACGCACGACGCACGGACGATCATGCGATTCTACAAGCTCATCTTGACTATGCAGATGAGCTAAAAACAGATAACGATATTTCTCGTCATTTTGGAAACCACGTAAAAACACCGTGCGTGCACGATGCTTAAATAGGCCAATCCTCTTACTCGCTTCTTTTTTGCTGTTTTAAGGTTTCGCAGCTATTGTCGATTAGTGCTGCAATTACCAAGCTGCATCATGCTGTGTCCACCATACATACACACGTCGCAAAAACATCTTTTCTTTGCTTTTCAGGCACAAACTCAAAATTAATCCAACTATTGTTATTAGAGCTTTTCATCATTCCTTGCCTCAACTCTGCATCGTATTCAGTAAGTAGGTATTACCGGGCCTGGTATATATGATGTTATTCTTTTTTTATAACTATATCAAATTGCTGAGTGTTGATCCAATAACCCCAGAAAAGTTTGCAACAAGTGTAATGGTTAGAATATATTGTGATAGCAGCCACTATTTTGCTGATTGTATTGTTGATAGTAAATACTTTTTCACTTTCACTGAAACCTAAATCATTTGTATTTGCAGCTTAATGCCCTTTCCGATACCCGTACTATTATTTTAATACCCCGCGCAACACTTCGAGACACTTCAATACGTAACGATGCCTTTAAAGACATGTAGAGATGCCTCAAGACACTAAACGATGTGGGAGATGCTTCGACGGTTGTTTAGATTACGTCAGACTCGTTACACCAAAGGAGATATGCCATCACACAACATACAGTCGAGGGCTTCGGAAGCGACCAGACACTGGCGCATATCATTTACGACTAGCTGCCAACTCCTGCCGGCCGCACCGATACGAAGTAACACAACGGATTCGACTATCGGCTTTAGTTTACGCCACCAAACCCACCAGAAACAGTATGTTAGTACTGATATACGAGTACAAAAACGCTCCCGCGGTACGCCTTGCACGAAGGAAACGTACGAGAATACGTGGGAAAAGAAGAAGAGGAGAGACAGAGAGCGAAGGAAGAGGCGACGGAAACGTCTGCCGACGCGCGCACTCACCGACTATGACGACACCCGTAGTCTGCGGCTTGCAGCCAAGGTCATTCTCGATCCTTTTTGTCGGCCTTCATGCTCGCTGGTTTTCGCTCGGCCTTAGCTTCTTCCTGCGTCGCCCGGCTCAGTGCGAGCTCCAGATCGGTACCTGTAAGTAACAACGCACCGCACATGTTGAGAATACCAACAGAAATAAAGGGCGCACGCCGCGCAGCAAACAGCCCCGGCTGGCCACGACGGCCCATCGCCTTCCCACGCTGCGCAATCCGATCGCAACATTGGGAAATTTGATCGGCATCGTTCCAATTAGGTAGCTACATCACATGGCACTTTAAACTGGGACCCCCGGTGTTCTGGCGGTCTAAAACAGGCTACCTACCGAGTTAGACCAGAAACCTATCGACATACGAAGTTTACACCGTATCGCGTGATATGTTGATACCGTATTCCTGGTGAGACTAATTCGTGGAGGGCCGTGTTAGGCATTAAATAAAACCAGAACAGGCTCTTACGATTCTGCAGTCTAGGATGAACTATAATTATGGCCTTATAAAATTAACTCTGCGTTGTCCGGGCATCAACAGAAAACCAGTTTATAGTCACTAACAATGCCATCAAGTCTAGAGAAAATCTGGGACCGGTGACTAAATATCGTCCATAATATTTTTTTTTTTTTCCAAAGCGTTCAAAGATTACTTCCTGACGAAGACATGGATGTGAACATACTTAAAGATACACGTGCAAATAAACGATGTGCACAACACTAAATGAACTTCATATATAATATTTTTCTTATTATCAACTTTGAAGGTGTGCTGTCAGTAGCGTTCTATCAAGGGCATGCTGGAACTCTCTGCGTGTGACTTATGGTAAAGTAGAAGTGTGATGCGGGAGATTCGTAAACGTATAAGCCAATACACGTGCACTTCCACTAATTAAAAAATCTCATTTTCCTGCACTACGTCATCGCAATGCTGTTTTATCAGGTCTCTGCTAGCTCTTGCTTACAAGTGCACGTCATAGTATGATTTCAACTGTGCTTCATTAATTAGTGGGATTCATGTGTGTGAGTATGCCAAGTACCATTTTAAAACACAGCTTACCAATTTTTGCAGCGTCATTTCTCCTGATACCTTTATTATGTATGATGCTAACGTTTTGCGCGCTAAATGTTTGATGTTTGAACTTAAATAAATGATGAGTCACTATGAGTGGGACTAAACTGAACACCTAATCTGACTTCAAAGGTACATACAGCTGCCACAACAAGGCTGATCGATGCAAACAATGACTCACGTTTACCGTGCCAGTCTATGTGACTTTATTGTCGGACTATGCCATTAAATTGCCTTACTCAGGCATGATGCTGGTGCCTTATCGCGCGTCCTTCCCTCGAATCAAGGACAAGCAATAAAACGGCCAATAAATTTACTGCTAGAAGACTTCCTCTTTCCATTTTGCAGATGTGCTACATTCATGAGATCAAGATACTCTATTGCACCTTTATGCCACATACGTAACTGGAGCTTGCCCAATCCAAGTAGAGATTCCATCATTCTCCTCATCCATAGCACAGCAAGTGCCAGATGCGTCCTCAGAGATTACACCTATCCCACCCCACCCGCGTAACACGCCCCTTCCGCACAAATGCACCGGGTTCTCGTGAGGCTGTTCGAGAAAAAAATACGCCTGAGCCGGCAAAACTTGAGTGGCGGAAACACCAACGAGTGAACCATGGCATGCCAAAAAAGTCCTCTTCATCGAACCAGTTTAGCTTAATTCGCCTGCGCCCGCACCGGAACCTGCTCGTTAGGGTTCGAGGACGACCTCGCCGCCATTGTTGAACACTGCGGAACGCTGCACAGCGAAATCACGTGAGCTCGACTGATCGCTCGCTCGAGCAGGGTTCCGCTGCCGACATTAAATACCACGCTTGTTATATTACCTGTGGCAGTGTTACTCGCAGCAAACGTTTCCATGCAAACCACCAGAAATAATGCACTCGTCTGCGATGATAATTAGCGCTATATTAGTAGAGCTGAGAGGTCTATGTCCCCCAGGGTACAGCCGGAACGTACCCTGGGTACGGTCCGGTATACAGGAACGTACCCTGGACTATCTAATATGCCCGGCAGCCGGACCGTACCTCGCCGGGACTCCATTAACGAGGTCTAGGGAGTCGCCTACGCCTACTCCCTAACCCTAACCCTAACCATATCAAATAGTTACAACTTACCAGGATACGTTCCGGTAGTACCTGGGGACACTAGACCCTATGAGCTTAGGTAAAGGTGGGATATGAAATGTAGACGGTACGAATCCAAGGCATCAAATGCCAAACCAAAACATACCAGGACAGTATATTATGCAAATACTACATAGGTAGGTTGCAGCAGCCAGTGCCTAGACTAGGAGATATTGGAATTGAACTCTTAAGTCATGAAATAGAATCCATAACAGGAGCATTATCTGGTGGACAAGCATAACAACAAAACCACAAAAACAGCAACAACAACAATCAATAACAACAGGTAGCAGCAGCAGCAACAATAACAACAGCAGTATCAGCAACAAACAAAACAAACAACAACAACAACAACAACAACAACAACAACAACACAACGGCCAGCAGCAGCAGCAGCAGGCACACGCCTCATTTATTAACAGATTCTATAATATTATGGATAACATACCTAGCAACCATCTGGGAGTGGCAGCTATTTCTGGCATTTTTTGAACACAGCTGCAGTATTTTGTACTCATAGATCAAGGAAAACTTCTTTTCTATCTCTTTTCTCTATTGTGACAATCTGTTCCTTGTCAACTGCCAGGCCATGCGGCTGTTAGGCTTACCAAAACTAGGATGGTAACTATGTACGGTTAACCTGCATACGGCACTATAAAGCAATAATCATCATGCTAGTAAATGCTTTACACCATATACGTGGATATATGCCGATCATTTTCTTTTTTTCAATCGATTTCGATAGTATAAGATTTGCAAGTATAATATCAGGAAAACATATATATATGATAATAAAGATATAGTAACATTGCTATTAAATAAATTCTATTAATAATAATTCTACGTTATTCTGCAGTATTCCACATTATTTTTGGCCAAACCTCAGGTGTTCCCTACATGATTATAATTTATATCCTTACGCAGGAGGGCTTTTTATAGCAGTCTCATCATTGGAGGGTTTTAGCATGATTTCAATCTAGCTGATTATATAGGGCAGATCAGGTGAAAAGTAATGTTTTCTACCTCTGCGTTATTCTCTGGCTATAGGGACACATAGACTATAATAAACAATATTTCTACTCAAAGCGTGATTGCGCACACAGATTTTAAGCCTGTATGCATACCATCAAGAGAACATAATAGAGATATATATCTCTAATGGAGACATAATAACTCTAATTATGTACTCTTGATACCATAGATTACGTGCTTCATTAGACTACTCTTCCTTACTCCATATGCACGACCTTTTTTTTTTACAAACTTTTCAAGTTAGCTTTCCATAGCCTGCCTAATACATAGGGAGTACACGGCTGAGTCTTTTCTAAGTATTTCCTGGCTATTAATCAACATAAACAATTCATTTTTATTGCTCATATCGTCAATATACTATTATTATATAATTTATCAGATCAGTCAATTAGCCGATGTTTTGTTAACTATAAAAAACTGCTGCTATGTTAACATATGTCACTCCAGCCATGCTACAGACTAAACACATACACATACTAGATATACGGAACTCACACACATGCCATGTTCCACACTAAATCTATTATACATACATTATCATCTATATTACTAATTTTTATCTCATGCATTTAGCGCGTATCCGGCACAGCACCTCCAATATTTAGTTACTGTACATTTCGTTCCTTTACCTGCCAGTAAAATCCATACCTCAGGTGTACATGATTACCTGTGAGGCGCTCGATGCACTGCAGAATGGTCATGTAAAACACCTACGTCTCTAATAATGACCCAAATAAAGATGCAGTTATCGTGAAGCCTCCAGCACGTACATATATGCGTTGTTAGCACGACGCACGAGCACACGCACGCACGCACGCACGCACCAATATTCACACACACACACGCACGGCGCCAGCAACACACACACACCGCACGCACGCACGCACGCACGCACGCACGCACAACACCACACACACACACGCCACGCACACACACACACACACACACACACACGCACACACACGTGATAATGCATATATTATATAGAAATGAATGTATGCAGATAACAAATAAATGGTAATCACGCACCATCTAAGAAACTAAGATGCATGCCAAATTACGCATTCATGAGCACACGCACGTAGTCAGAAATGGATGCGCGCACGCCACGCAAACCACACACACAACCATGAATTAAACAAACAGAGCCTGCTTATTGCACGCTCCCGAAAACTTACCGTCCAAATCATTCTCTCTTACAGCCACTGCAAACAGCAACGCGGAGCAATCAGTAAACCCAACGACTTTCCCTCGCCAAGATAATTTACCTCTTCGGCAAATACGTCCAATATTTTCGACTAGCGCGCGCGTCGCGCAGGCCGGCCCTGCCCAGGCGAGCCGGGCTTTCTGTCACCCACTCAAGTAACACCTATAATCTCAAAAAATCGCCAGTCACGCTTGCGGTATATCATGCACGTGCATGCGCGCCACCAGTAACTCCATAAATACAACCTGCACGCTGGTTTGCGGCGGCTCGTTGTCTGACAGGTATAGCTATTCTCGACTCGCCAGTGGGATCCTCACCGAGGTAAGAGCTCTTGCTACCTGCCCACGTCACGCATCGGACCACGGCTGAGCGAGTGGCGCCGACAAAAATTTGCCACACGGGAACTTGCGATCGGCACGTTTCTGAAAACGCTGACGGTTCGTATATATCTAACATCTATATTACATTATTATTGTATTGTTAGCATCGCTATATTTTGCAGCGAGGCAATGGTCCTCGTTGACTGCCGAGCTTCATATCTCAGATTAACTGCGAGCATTCTCTGGGGTTTCCATGCAAGCGTCGGCGGTGATGACGCAATCCAGCGGAAATGGGTCATACATACGCGCTCATGCACACACGCGCTCACGCACACACGTCGCACATACGCGCTCACGCACCCACGTCGCACACACGCGCTCACGCACACATGTCGCACACACGCGCTCATGCACACACGCGCTCACGCACACACGTCGCACATACGCGCTCACGCACCCACGTCGCACACACGCGCTCACGCACACATGTCGCACACACGCGCTCATGCACACACGCGCTCACGCACACACGTCGCACATACGCGCTCACGCACCCACGTCGCACACACGCGCTCACGCACACATGTCGCACACACGCGCTCGCGCACACACGCGCTCACGCACACACGTCGCACATACGCGCTCACGCACCCACGTCGCACACACGCGCTCACGCACACATGTCGCACACACGCGCTCACGCACACACGCCGCATACACGCGCTCACGCACACACATGCACACACGCTCAGCACACATGCGCTCACGCACACACGTCGCACACACGCGATCACGCACACACGCGCTCACGCACACACGTTGCGCACACACGATAAAAAAAATCGTGAGCCCCCTTAGGTCTTTGCCCCCCGCAAATCCAAAACTGCTTCCGGCGCGCCGCATCAGCATGCTGCGAGTCGTTCCGCTGAGCTGTACTGTATGCCATATCATAGCTAAAAATGTCTTGGTTATAAATTATAGTATCATCGGGAGTGAATAATAATAGATAATCTAGTCATTATTCACTCCTGCTAACATGATGTCTGCTACACTGAATTTAAGCTTATAGGAGGTGGTTTTTTGATAGATTTTCTGATAAAATGTGCATCCTGTGACTCACGAAATACGATATTTAAGTTTTGATGTAGCAGCTTAGATGTGCGTACACTATCTCCCAGTAAATATAAGCATGTGTACTAAGACAAGTACATACATACACATACACGAAGTACAAGTGCATACTGTCCCACGGTAGCCTAATAATTAAAATGAACATATATGACTGCATAATGTGTATTTATAGCGCCATCATGTTTTATGTCATGGGTGGGTGTAGGTTTATAGCAGCTATATAGCTGCCGTTGCCGTTTGCTCGGAGACATGGGGATAGGTAGCTAAAGTCCAGTCTGACGCCATCGCTGTCTGTTGCCTTTTGTGCTGTGTCTCAGTTTAATTATCTGATTTCTTTCCAGGTGCTCTAGGCAGATCTGGTAATGGCCTGGGAAGTTTAGCTTCATGTGTCACATTGCCTGCGTGTGCTTGTTTCCCACCCACATTTCGTGTACAGTTTTTTCCCGTTGCCACAATCCCAGCCAGACAAGCAGAAAGTTGTTTTTAACGATCATATCAGATATTTGGCCAAATATCAAAAACAAGCAACCATGTTGTTTTTTGGCAGTAGCCATTTTGAATTTTTCACCTGTAAATACTGGCAGTGTTCCCTCAACAAGACCATGACCCTGAACTAAAAAGTGACTACAAGTGGTGTATATACATGCATATATACATATCACCAGGGGTTAATAATGAAAAAAATATTGACAAATAATATCAACCAATATATATGCCAAATAATATCAAGTTTATCATTATCAACCCCTGATATCATTGTGTGGTGTACAGTGAAGTGAGCGAATGATCCCTTAAACTCACTCAGTCTACCTATACTAAAAGCATTCAACATTTCAGCAGTCAATAAGGGACGACTTTTACAAATTCTTTCTATTTTGATTTGTTTACTCATATAACCACTAATATTTTCTGTGGCAGCTTTAGAATTCATACTTCAGCAATCCATCCAAATATTATTGATCATGTGCAATTTTTTCCACGTGGAACATGGTGGAATCATAACGGATATGCAATACTGAAA
Organism: Priapulus caudatus; assembly: GCF_000485595.1. Taxonomy (NCBI): domain Eukaryota; kingdom Metazoa; phylum Priapulida; class Priapulimorpha; order Priapulimorphida; family Priapulidae; genus Priapulus; species Priapulus caudatus. The sequence goes on from NW_014577074.1 coordinate 195,675, forward strand.
AGACGTTTTTCATTGATATCAACGAGTAAGTTACAAGATAGTGATAGCATAGCGAATAGTTAATTTTCAGGGTTATGTATGGAATACAGTTTTAAACAGCTATAGATGGTATCATTATTGTCTCGTCTGATGGCACGTTGCCATATGGCCACGTTCGCGGCTGAGCGTGCTCTGTCTCTCTGCAGGTAATGGACCGGCAGGGATCAGTCTGTCGTACCAGCTCGCAGGAAACCGGCCGTATTTCAAGGGGCGGTCGCATCACGACGACATTCTCAACCTGAAGCTGCAGGAGAAGCTGAAGGTGTCGCTGGTGGATCAGGTACGTGGTGGCGGCGGCGGCTGCGGCGGTGGTGATGTACTTGGCGGCGGCAGAGGCAGTGGCAGCGGTGTCCTGGCATGGCGCCAGCCGACCGCGCCCCCGGCCACTGCTGGCTGGCATGCCAGGAATATCGGGCCGGGATCTGGCATCGCTCCACTGCGTGCGTAATCTTTTTGCGCGTCTCTGCCACGACTAGACTGGCGCTTTTAGAATGTTTCTGTTCTCTGCCTATGTTAAATTAGGAAAGTCTGCATCTGTGTGTGATTGTAGGTGTGTGTCTGGCTGTCTGCGTGTGTCTGCGTGTGTCTGTGTGTGTGTGCGTGCGTGCGTGCGTGCGTGCGTGCGTGCGTGTGTGCATGCGTGAGTGAATGTGTGTGTGTGTGTGTGTGTGTGAATGTGTGTGTATGTCTTTGTGTGTGTACCTGTGAGTGGCAACCTTTAACAATGGAGAGAATGGCCTTGACCGCATGACTAATTTAAACGCCTTCACTAAACTACCTTCCTTGTATTCATGCAAGAGGGCAAGCCTAAGAAAAATCACCATAGTCTTCCAGGGAAGATATCCATCATTTAAGGCCTAGTTTGTTGGCCCCACTGAGAAACGTTTTGTTTCAGCACTGACCCACGTGCATAATAATTACATTAAAATGAATATAAACGGTTGTGTAAACAAGTGTTTTCGAATGTGCCCTTACCTTCTATCATGCTGATGAAAACTGTCTGAATGTGCTGCCCCCTGTAGGACATCGAGTATCTCAGCGAAGGACTAGAGGGTCGCTCCAGCAATCCCGTGGCGCTCCTCTTCGACACGCTCGCGCGACCTATGGCTGACCTTGGGCAGGACCATGAAACGCATCTAAGCTGGAAGTATGAGAGCAGCGAAGCCATACCACACGTTGTCCTCGGGAGAGGACCGCCAGGAGGAGCGTGGCAGGTGAGCAGCGATTGAACATGACCACGTTTAAGAAAGTCTCGAACCACCCAGCATCAAAAAAGTGTTGTTTCTTTTTCAAAAATGAATGATTTGCGATCAGTGATGAACACCTGTGTGTTTACATCTGAGAATGAGTGGTACTCATTTACGCCCTTGATTGAATTCTCGATGTGTGTATGTGAATTTCAGCTATGTGTAGCTGTATTCCAGCAAGGTGCATCTGTTAATAAATATAAAACGACTTGCAGCATTAATGGCTACACTGCTGAATAGCAGCCGATGTCTGCTTCATTGATTTTAACATGTACTATTGAAGCCTGGTTGTAATATTGTTTCCGTGGGGACGTTTGCAGATGATGAAAGGAGAGATGCTGACGTTAAGCCTGGGTAGCTGGATGGAGCTACCCGACTGCAGCTTCAAACAGTTCCTACATAAACTACACGTGTGAGTATACTGCACTGCTTCATGTCTCAGCCCTGCAGGTTTCGTGATGCTGAAATATTTTCGCTAGTTGCAAAAAGAGCTTTGCTGAACTGGTTATTACCGGTTATTTTCTCAGTGCCTGTTTACTTTGCTAGGATTAGTCACTTGAGTGATTCCATCTGAAGTCTTTCATACTCCTGGAAAAGTTCCAAATATTTGGAATGATTTCCAGGGCATGAAATCCAGGTCCAGAGGGCTGGTAACAAGTTTTTTACCAGCCCTCACAAATAAAAAATAAAATAAAGATGAGGCAGTTTCACTGACCATTGCTTGTCCGAAAAATTTTGTAGTGTGCGGCATTGCATAGTAGCTGTTGAACAGACTATAATACAGATCGTGAATGATGACCGAAGTGTTTTGTCAATGTCATGTTTCATGCTTGCATTCTCGATTTCATATGTGTAAAATTTTGATAAATTATGGCATGATATCCTTCAGGTAAAACCGTAATGTAGGCTAGTATTTGCTCGTTAATGCTATAAATGAAAATGTAGGTACTTCCTAACACAGCTGAAACCACCGGCTCGGAGGGCCGGTGTTTTGCCTATGTTACTGGCCCTCCAAATAATTTGCCAGCATGTGCCAGTGGGCCGGTGCTAATTTCGCGCCCTGGATTTCTAACCTTATACACACTGATACACATTCGTCTTGTATGCTAGCTTTATTTAAACTAGTTATCATTATCATTTGAACTTTATACTTCTTGGAAATTTTTTTCGAATCTTTGAAGTGATTTCGCAATAAATGCACACTGAATTACTGATACACATCAGTCTTGTTTGCTAGCAATATTTTGAACTAGTTATCATGAGGACTGCACCACCGCGTTATGCAAATAAGACCAATGATTATTAGGGTGACAGTGCAGACGTACTATTGAGTCAGAAACATCTCCCCATATTTATCTGTCCATCAGGGAAAAAAAAAAAAATTTATTTTTCGGGGGCTAGTTTTCAAGCTCGCGTGCACGAAAATAGCACTCTGAAATTTGGTTTGCATTGAACTCTATGCAAATTTACGGGGGCTGTTTTTGGCATTTCCGGGGCTCTTTTTGGCATTTCGGGGGCTAAATCGCCCCGAGCCCCCGTGTATTTTTTTCACTGCTGTCCATCCCTATTGTAATATGACTATCACATTACCAGATATGCAGAGTTTGTGACCGAGTATAATTTAAGTGTACTAACTTAATAATAGGGATCCCATGTAGCTGCGGTAGATAGAGTAGCCTTTGTCACCTGTATTTCGTAGCAGTGGCAAGTACAACATGCCAAGTTCTTGCGATCGCCACTGTATTGTAGCAGAAACGTCTGCAGCATGCAATTATCAGTGCATTATGCAGTGTCTTTCCTGTAGCGGGCTAATTTCTTACGATCGCAACTGTCTCTCGCAGCGCCAACAGCAGCGGCCGGCCACGCTCCGGGACGATGACGGGCATGCCGCCACCAGGGGTCGTGCCGAGCGTGAATCGCGCTTCGGTCGCCGACGTCGCCAGCTACTACCAGCACTACGTTCGCGCAAACAAGCTCGAGCCGTTCTTCCGCGACGCGTGCACGGTCACGTCCGTCCGCAGGCTGCCCGCGAGGGGGCACCACGTGTATGACTGCGAGAGCGGCGAGCTGGAGACAGACGGCTGCTGGGAGGAGGAGAAAGGAGAGGACGAGGAGGACGAGGAGGAGGAGGGGGAGGAGCCGTTGTGGGAGGTGCGCGGCTTCGAGGACCGTGGCAGCGGCGCTGTGATGCCCTTCTGCTACCACGCCGCGAACGTGGTGCTCGCGACGGGCACGTTCGACCGGCAAAACCGGCTCGCCGTCGACGGCGAGTCGTGCGCGATCGTGCACCACTCGGTCGCCGAGCTCGGCGCGCTGCTCGCGAGCGGTGACCTCGCGCGCGACCCCAACCCCGTGCTGATCGTCGGCGCGGGGCTGAGCGCGGCCGACGCGGTGCTGGCGGCGCTGGAGCGCGGCGTGCGCGTGCTGCACGCGTTCCGGCGCGACGCGCGCGACCGCGAACTCGTGTTCGCGCGCCTGCCGACGGCGCTCTACCCGGAGTACCACCGCGTGCACGCGATGATGCGCGGCGACGAGGCGGCGGCGGCCGGCGGCGGCTACCGCGCGTTCGCGCGCCACCGCGTGCACAGCATCCGCGACGACGGCCGCGTCGTTCTCGCGAGCGTTGACGGCGAGATGTTCACGACGGTGCGCACGTCGCGCGTCGTCGTGCTCGTCGGCTCGGCGCCCGACCTCGCGTTCATGCCCTCCGGGGGGCGCCACCTCGGCGTGCACGCCGACCAGCCGATCGACGGCAAGCGCAACCGCTTTGATGCCGACTGCGTGACGTACGAGAGCGCGAAAGAGCGCGGCCTGTTCGCGATGGGCGCGCTCGTCGGCGACACGTTCGTCAGGTTCATCGTAGGGGGCGCTCTCGGCATCGCGGCGACGCTCGCGCGCCGGCGAAAGCTTCTCGCCGCGGAGCGGTAGCATTTAACCGATCTCTTGTTTTAGAGAGACTACCGTCGTGCGCTTGGCGATTGTGTATACGGTTTTTCGTATTTCGGCTTTTGCACGTGTGCGTCGTGTTTCTAATTGACTGTGATAGTGGGTTTGTCGTCACCACGTAGTGCAGCTGCGGGTTAGGTGCGAAATAATATATCTAAAAAGTGCATAAATGTAAACGAAACGCAAACAGGGTGTGAGAGATGTCGTAATGCGGTTGTTTTAAATAACCGAGTTCGATCGTGTCAAAAACTGCGTAAATCCTTGAGTTGTAGTCGAGCTTGCAGAAATTTTAATTCATATCAGTTATTGTTAGTTTGCAGACATATCTCGTTGGTTAACGCACAACAGTCCCAAAGGGGCTGGACATATCATCGAGATATTATATAGGGATACAACCGTTATCAGTGTCCCTCCCTTCTGTTGATGTTTATTTCTTGATTTAAGAAAATACCTTTAAATGGTGAACTAATGTAAAGAACCAATGACCAGTTATGTTGGTTGGCCAGAGGTGTAGATATATAGATACTGAATGCACTTGCACTCATAAATTGTTTTTCTAGCACAAATTATTTTATTATGTATTGTGCTAATACTGTAAAATTATGAGTTGGATGAGCAGGGACTAAAAATAGTGAAAATGCATATTGAAACATCAGGGAAGTCTCGAGTTAGTTGTGTCAGACAGGGTCTGAAGGCATGAAGCATACTGTGAGGAAAGGGGGAAATTGTTTCGTAAATCTGTTCGTATTTTTATAAAACATATTTTATATAGGTTCAAATTTGCAGAATTGTTGCAATTATTTGTTGAAAGGGTAGCACTGTCAATGATCAGTTGTTAATATATGGCAGTATGTAGTCACACATTTGTAGGAAGTGCCTTGAAAAGTGACATGAAAAAGCGTTAAAAAAGAACACACGAGTATGTACAGTCATCTAAACACTCACAAATCAATGGGAATGTATGGTTTTTAGCGCATCTGACATAGTCAGATGCAGCTTGTAGAATCGCATGATTGTGCGTGTGTCCGTCCGTCCGTGCGTCCGTCAACAGTTAAGCACAAATCTAAACGGCTCGACGTACGGATTCGAAAGTCGGGACGTAGGTGGGTAATCCGAAAACGAGTTGCAGGGCGTCAAGTTCCTATTTTTCCCTATTTTTTGGGCAATTCCTATTTTCTCCTATTTTCTGGACAAATTCCTATTTTTTCCTATTTTTGAGGGCTTTTCATTTTTCTGAATCCAGAATTGTATGTATCCTTCTCAGAATGCAGGAATTTACATTTCAGGTGACCCAATTTTCACAAAATTCCTGGGGGAGGACCCCCAGACCCCCGCCCCTTACTTTAAATTAACGTAATATACTCTTAACTATCACAGATTTTATTTCAGTAAAGTTGTTTCTCAGTTGGATGTGGTATGTGTATCCAGAGGGGGGTCCAGGGGGTCCGGACCCCCCTTTTTTACCCCAAAAAAGGGAAAACACATAGAAGATAATTTTCTGCTTAAAAGTTTGGAATTCCATCTTGCATTCTAGACATCAAAATTACTGCTCAGATGCTCTCAGAATGCACAAATTTTTAAAATTTTTCTTGGGGGAGGTCCCCCTAACCCCCCCCCCAAGTTGCAACGTGCCTTAGACACGTCGCATAAGCTGCCTTCGGCACCGTTTTATAAAAGTGCCCTTTATTTCTTACTGGACCCCCCTCTTTTTCAAAAAGCCGGATCCATCATACTATTTTGGAGTAGTCTACATGTATGGGTGTTTATGCATGTATAGCTTATCAATGTATTATGTTCAATGTAATTATGTATGTATGTGCTTATCAATTTTAACATGCGTTTCTCATTAAAACCTCAAAATATTGTTCGCATGTGATGTAACTCCAAATATGTATATTAATAAAACCATTTGTGGTGGATCAGGATGGCTGTAGGGGTGTTGAGAGGCCATCTAATCCAATAAATATTCCTATTTAACATATATTTTCTCACCAAAATTCCTATTTTCCTCCAATTTTTTCACATCTGAAATTCCTATTTTCCTATTTTTTTGAGCGTCACTTGGCACTTGACGCCCTGGAGTTTGGATGTCGAAGCTGGGGGGTCAAAGGTCAAAGGTCAAGAGGTCTAAAAGAAGGGGAAACATTCCCTCCTTAACTTAAGGTATAGGGAAGAAATGCAGAATTGCAGCACAAATCTAAACGGCTTGACCTATGCTCGGTGTACCTATTAATATTCGGTGTATAGTGTGATGGGCAGGAAACCCATCACCAGTGCGAAATTGGAGGTCACAGGTCAAAGAGCAGTGGGGGAAAGGTCAGATATCAGACATTTTCTGAGGACATGGGCTAACGGACAGAGTGGAAAACTTTTTTGTTTCAGCGCTGACCTACCATTTTTATCACTTTATTGAAAGGACCATGAAATGTGCTTTCCACTGACATGCGAAGAGTAAGTGTCTGATAACCTTTTGACCCTCAAGAGGAGGGTTAAACATGGATTCCTGAACTGCCTCAATGATGTCACAGTGTTCTCATATTCATGGCACATCCATAATCCAGAGAGACATGATACAAGATTGCGTGGCACAGCTTTGCTGTTGATCCTAAGCGCTGCGCGCGGATTAGACGCGCAGTTCCGCGGGATATGCGCACGCGACCGCGGAGATGTTCAAGTATTTTTCTGTCTTTATCCATTTAACTATTTTTCCCCAATTAACGCAAATATTTACATGATTTATTTACAACAATGTAATAACAAATAATTTTTACAATTACTTTTTTTTTAATAGGGTTAGGGTCACAATGCACCATAAAACAGGAGTTTCAGGAACGCGATTTGTATCAACTAATGGGATTTGGGAGGTATGCAGAATGCAGAAGGTTGCTGAAATGATGTGTACGCAACTGCGTATCTGCATATCTGCGCCTAACAAATGTGTCACTACGCACGACTGAAACTTGACGTTCATAAACGTAGCAACACACCTCAGATGAGCCCAGTCGCTCTGCGGCTGTTATTCTTGTATTGTTTAACACAAACAGTTCTAGTACAGATTTTTTTTAAGTTGGAACTGAACAGCTTTCTTTGCTTATATTATAAATAGGTATACAAATTGTTAATATTGCGTATGCATTAAACAAAAAACATGTAACAAGCCAATGTACTCACTGTAATTCTTTAATAATTGTGAAAGCTGGGGTCATGTTACACGGTACACCTTAATACTTAGGGAGTCTGGTATGTATAAAAATTGCAATAATAATGACGAACACTGGTACTTGAGCATTCATTTCTTGTGTTCAGGATCTGACAAAAGCACAATCAGTTGCACAACAGCTGTATATTACAACATTTAACTTGTATCTGTTAACATGTTAAACTGTACATTACATATTTAGTATATTTACCAGATTCATGCTATCAAGAATATGAAACAATGCCAACTGAGGACTTGAGAATCGAACCAAGCCCCTATACCAGTAAGAATGACTAGACGAAACTGGCATGCAAAGTTTTTAGAATTCGTGCAGTGTGCAGAAAAATCTTTTTGTGACAACAATATATGAAGATTTTACTCTCACAGAGCTATTACCTCTGTGCCATGACCCAGTACAGAAACACAAAAATTCCCAGTTCTCATCTCTGCAGCAGCTCTTAGTAACATTTACTGTGCAATGCATAAATTTACATGTGGCCGACCGTATGGCGGTGTAACTGATCAGGCCTCTAATGTACACACTGTTTGGGGTGCAATGGTTCCCTTGAATGGCTTGAAAATCGTTGTTAGCTGACCTTTGTTGTTGTGCTATGATCCAATGCTGTATTTGATGAGTCACTGTTAATCTTTCTGTTTGCTTCTTTAGATAATCCATCCATAGCAGCCCTAGATAGTTTATCCCCAATTGATATCAAACTGATTTCTTCCTGGTGCTCCTTAAATCTGCCTGCCGCAACAGGCTTCCCAGTTATTGGGTCGGTCACCGCCCCGAGAGGATAAACAACCTGCGACAAAGGATGCTTACGATCGATAATTAGTTCATAATTTGAAATTAAAGCTGTGTAACCAGAATTGAGACTTCTAGTACAGCACTGGATTTCCAATGATCAACTCCAAAGCTGTGCTAGCGCAACCTAGAGAGTCTCGCTCATGTCCCACCTAGCACTGTTAATGTAAACTGTTATTTGTCTTGCCAGCTATCTTTTACAGCAAAGCATGGTAGGCCACACCTTTATTAGCACCATGTGATAATGAATGTCTTTTTAGGGATCGTTCTGCTTAGCCGACAAGCTTTGGGAACAAATCTTGTCCAGTAATTGAGGTTTGACAGTATTCCAGCAAGTTTTAAGCCTAACAAAATCTACCCTCTTCCCCAAAATGTATCTAATAATTTATAATTAATACTAGTTTGATCATTAATGCTATCAACTTAATGTACATACAGCAAGGTATTGGACGACTATTCTACAATTACGACTATTCCATTATTCACGACCAAATATTATACCTTTTCCACAATGTGTGTCACGTCCAATGTAATACGTTCTGACAGCTGCCGTATAAGTACAACATCGCCAATTTTAATGGTGTGATCCTGGAGATTTAGGGCAGCATGATAGTCTTTCCTTTTCTTGAAGTACTGAAATACATGAACATGTTCATAGTGAAAATCAATTATGCACATAACTAGTGATGTCCCGATGATCGATTATAATCGAAAATCAATCGATTATAGTCTCAAATTCGATAATCGATTATGAAAACAAATAATCGATTATCGGAAATACTAAAACAAACAAACAAACAAGGAACTGTACTCACGATGTGTGAATTGATATGACAAGTAGAGCACAAGTCCTGCAGGGGCCGATTGTCAGAAACATTGTTAAGTTAATGCTAATGTTAATGCTACGAGAGTAGCGTTGACAGAAACACATCGTAGCTACGAGCAAACTCACGAGAACAGGAACTTCATAATTTCATGTCACAAGGCTGCTGATTGGATGAGAATCAATCACAAAATTCAAATTCATACACATTTATTGTACATCACAGTAATTTATGCATATTATGATGACTAACCACATATAAATAATATTTGATGAAAAATGACGTGGTCATGAATTTATTCTGCACAACAAGACAAACTCTCGCGCTGTAACATGAGACGCGAAAGTTTTGGCAAGCACTAGCCTAGCTGGTCACCTCGTGAACAAGAAACGTGCACGGCTGAGTCCTAGCAATGTGGACATGATGATCTTCCTAAATCGCAACATGGACATGTATTGGTAGCGAAGTAGAAGTGCATCAGTGTGTAGTCCAGAGGACACCTTCATGAATCACTGTTAACATAGGTCCTGTCTGATTGCAGAGCTGTACTAGTGTACTTATAGACAAGGACAAATTGAACAGTGTCTTTGTTTTGGTTTGACACTGTCCCACAGATGTTATCCGTAGATGAGATTCTACTCTCCGTATTGTTTGTTACATTGTGTTGGAGAGGATATTCCATTGGCAGGACATTAACTCGGCTACACAGCCTACACTATCAGAACACAAACAACTTGCTTACTATAATAAAGAACAAGTCTTGATCATGTTTGTTTAAAATTTTTAATGTTTTAATAAAGGCATTGTAACCATTTCTTTTTTAATTGATTAAAGGCTCACAATGTGCATCCAAACGCTAATTTCTACAGTACTAGACTAGAAAATACTTCGTGGCATGAATAATCACACTACCTTATGACAAAATAAACTCTAGCTCCTCCAATTTCACTGCGCGTTGTCTTATAAAAGGTATTTTGAAAATACCTCCAATGTTGTTGAAATTCTCCGATGTTGTTGACAGTTTCCCCAATCTCCAAGCAACCGTGCAGCGGTGGCGCGGTACAGCGGTACGGGCGCAGCAAAGATAGAAACATGTGACGTCACCAAACCAAGTCGATGTTATGTTGTTTGAAACAAGTTAGCGTTGGCGCCTGATTACCTGATTTCGCACCTCTTTCTTGTTGGGAACGCGCAGTCAAATGGGAGGAACTAGAGTTTATTTTGTCATAAGGTAGTGTGATTATGCATGCCACAAAGTAGTTGCTAGTCTAGTACTGGAGAAATTTCAGCGTTTGGATGCGCATTGTGAGGCTTTAAATACTGTATAGGAACAGACATTGATATACATACAGCAACCTTCACAGAGTTAATACATGATCATAAAACATGATAATATCAGGAGTGCTATGTATAATTGTATATACAAAGTAAGATTAAATTAAATCTATGCTATTATTAACCGATTATCCGATTATAATCGATTATCGATCAGTTAAGGGAAACCGATAATCGATTATGAAATTCCACCCGATTCCCATCACTACACACAACTCACACAACTACTCTGTCGCTGCACAGTTTGTAACATCTGGTCAAAAGAGAGTTCAGTGGTCCTGGCAGTGGTTAACATGCCCACTTTTCACTTCAAAGCCTGTGCGACGCTGTTTGATGCTTCACACTTTGGCAAGGGCAGTAAATTTTACTCAAGGTGTAAAAACTCGTCACTCACTATTGTGGACTATGAACACATCAAGCAATGACTATGTGAAATAATGGGTCAATCGCTAATAATGACGATGAAAATGCTCAGTTACCTCTAGCAGTGACCACCCTCAATGTCCGTTAAGTTTTCAGCCTGCTGTAGACTCCTAAACTGCCTAATGTAGTACTCTCCCTCTGGGGCTAATCTAGTAATCAGACCTCAACTTTATACCTACACAGCTACATGGAGATGTACTTAACTTCCCACTATATCATGTGTAACGCACAACAAGAACATAATACATAAGATAACAGCACTATATATATATATAATTATATATATTTTATATTATAAATAAAAACACACGTGCTCGCTGGCACTCTCGCCGCTCACACAGACACGCTCTCGCACATGCACCTGCATACACACAAGCAGGGTTCTCCAAGAGCACTTATAAAATAGCCTGGCGGCCCGCCAGGCTATCATCGAGCCCCGCCATCCTAAAATGCACCCGCCACTCTAAATATCATAGCCACCATGCTAAATATCATAGCCCCCGGACCCCCCTAGCATGCAAACCGCCTTCGGCAATTTGCAACTATAGGACCGTAAAGGCAGCACCCCCATGCTATAATGAAAAAGCTTGGAGAACCCTGACAACCACATTATTTCGCGCGCTATCATATAAATCACGTAGTATTACAGTAAAACTCGCATAAGTCGACACTTTTGGGACCAGCATATTTGTGCCGACTTTGGAAAATAACGACATACGTGTAAGTCCTCATTTTGTAGACTTATATGTAAGTCGCCCAAATGATGACTTATGCGCGTATATCATCATTTTGACGATTTACAAAGCCGGTATTTCGACGACTTGTTACTCGGGCTCATAGGGTCTATGTCCCCCAGGGTACTGTTGAAACGTACCCTGGGTACGGTCTGGTATACCGGAACGTACCCTGGTCACTATTTGATATGGTTAGGGTTAGGATTAGGGTTAGGGTTTGGGATAGGGTTAGGGAGTAGGCGTGGGCGACTCCCTAGACTCGTTAGTGGAGTAGACGAGGTACGGTCCGGCATATTAGATAGTACCAGGGTACGTTCCGGTATACCGGTCCGTACCCAGGGTACGTTCCGGCAGTACCCCGGGAGACATAGACCCTCTCAGCGTCACTTGGAGAGTGTCAAACTGATAATTGATATTTCGCCAGGCTTTATATCTACATTAACTACTTTTGCGATGTGATGTGACTGTTTCCACGCGAGCTAAAAAAAACAATGCGTCCAAGCGAACAATGCGAATGAAACAATCGGTGCACACAGCAACAACTCATGTAAACTCTACAGGCGATCGTCGGTTCGACCTAGCACATATATCTGCAACAGGCAAATCGCACATCCCCTAGACCGTACACTGCGCCATCGGCATTTCTGATGACGACTTACAGATGGGAAATTACTGTTGTTTGTATTACATGGGACCTGTCAGAGGGCGCCGACTTGCACATAATGATTAATGACGATTGACGGATAGTTATAAATGACGACTTCGTCGGGCCAATTCCAATGGATTTACTATGAGAGAAAATCGGGACTTTCAACTTCCATGACGACTTATGCGATTTGACGAGTTAGACGATGACGACTTATGCGAGTTTTACTGTAGGCCTAGTAGTTAGTACTAGAAGTAGAATTACCATGTGAAGGTTGCGGTCAAACGCATTTTTAATCACACGGACTTTCGCCTCGTTTTCTTTTGGAAACTCCACAACCTGCCCAAGCACGAGGTGCACATCTTTGAAGGTTTCTTCCATGGTCCAAGCAGGCGGTATTACTTTTTTGCTCTTCTCAAATATCTCCTTTAGATTTCTTTTGGCCATTTTCAGAAAATCAGTATAAAATAATCTCAATATTTCATCGCATGACAAACAGGATGCGGGTGCTGTACCGAAATCGCACAGTGATGCCTGTCTCATACTGCCATCTCTCGGACATATGGACTAAACTCCTGCAGTACACTTGGCGTAGTGAGTCGAATACATAGAGTTGTATAAATATAAATTCAATATATAACTCTAATGGGTCTAATATATAACTCTAAGGGGTATATAACTCATAACTCTAAGGGGTATATAACTCTATATAACTCTAAGGGGTCTAATATATAACTCTATGGTCGAATACCATCTTTTTCCACAACCAGGTGCCGCTACACACTTAGAAAATTCTATGTATCAATGGTATGTAAAGTACAATATCAGATAGCTCGCACCAACGCGCTATGTATGCATAAATAATATTAATACTAAAATTATGAAAAACATCGAAATTAAATGGTTTTAGGCAAGGTAATGCAAAACTTGTGAACGTCGCCCGCGTTTATCTCATAACATGTGGGCAATGCGTATCGCCAGAGAAAGGGGCGCAGAAGAGTTACTGGCCCACCAGATGAACCGCCACCACCCAGTCGATGAAAAAAATATCAGTAACTCGTTAGGAACGATCTATGAACAAATTTGCAGTTGCGTTGCCTGCGATTGATTTAATAACGAACAATACTCGAGGATAGGGAAACCAAACGATTGTTAGGATCTTGCGTAAATCATTAACTACAATTTCGACAAGTCCTTGAGTTTTGCATTAAAACAATTGCTTTCATTTGCACTCAATGTATGGTTTCGCTTTTTAGATTACCGACATCTAGCAGTAATACTCATTTAACTGAATTCAATGCGAAGAATGTTAATCAGTGCGAAGTTGGCGCTAGAATACACGCTCGATACAAAGAGCTACAAGCGAGAAATGAATACGAAAACTGAAAAAAAAAAACATAAATACGGCAAGAACTATAAACTGATATACTATAGCTAAGTAAAGATGTGTACCTTCATCCACACGGATGTGAATGTGCGCACGTATACCGCCCGACCGCGTGTACGTGTTCGCCTGCAGGCGTGCGTGGATACGCGAATTTGCACGTACACGCATGCGCGCAGATACACACATGCATGCGAACACATACACTCACGCGCACACATACACAGCGACAAGCACATACGCGCATGTGCCAATGCATGTGCGAATACACTCCTTCTCACACATGCACGCCCAAGTGCATGCATACCTGGCATGGTTCTGAGAACAGATACGCGCGTACGTGCAATGGGCAAATCACGGTCGCGTGTATTTGCACACATGCGCGAGCGGACCCACGGAGCATGGGTGCGCAAAGACGGACAAATCCGCATGGGTAACCCATCAGATAGTCTAGTGACATGCAGCATGACAACACCACCACCTCGGCTCTGCGCTTGTGTACGAGTGCGCTTGTGACAAACGAAGTGAATCTGCAACGCGGCACCTAAGATTTCATAGCCACCCAAAGCTACCTTAGCATCCTTACCTGACCCGTTGTGTTTTAATACAATAAACTGTATTATATAGGTAACAGGGTTAGTGCCTGAAAGGGGTTAGGCTGGCCCCACCGTCAGGCAGATATCAGTAACTGGTCGGAGAACGACAATAAAAAATATATATTGGAATGAGTTACTACTCACTCCATCTGCGGATATATCGCAGCCACCTTAGATAAAGCTACTGCTACCTTTGCATTCGTAAAAGCACCAATTCTTCTCAGTGCATTAACTTCTCAAGTTTTACTCGGACAATAACATATGCGTAGGCCCTGCGGCACTCCCTGTGCTTCCAGAGAAAGAGCATACCCCGCTAATGCTTATTATTAAATTATCTCTATTCTTGAGAATCGAGGTTTTTGAAGATAAGAATGAGTTTCAGAATAAGCTAAATAAATTTGTAATAAACGATTTTAAATAAAAAACTTATATCCTATAATTAATTATATAACCAAACTGTTATTCTTTGGTAGTATTCTTCGAGTGTCACTTTTAAAATTCGGATAATCCAAGAGTCGTAGAGAAATAAAGAGGAGAATACTCTTGTCTCCTAACGCAGGACATGCTGGTCCGGTCTGATATTGTCATGTAATCTGTAGAACACCACTGGGTTCTGACAAGACAAATAAATAATAACCCTCAATCAGTTTTATCAGAATAACCGGGCAGCGCTGACCGGTACTCGTACCACGTAATAATCACGGTCCTGCCAACAATCATCAATACCACGATTTAGCGCATTGGCACTGACCGCAGAAGCGTTACACAATGAGCCTTTATCGACCTGCATGCCCAGCGCTTACAAAAGACGGACGGCCATTTTCGTGCCGCTGACGCGTGGTGCTGGTGGTGGTGCGCAATTACGAGCACAAGCACACACGCCTCGTCCGCACACAATGATCCATCCGTCCACGCGCCGCCAAGAATGGGGTGAGCTTCCCGCCTCACCCACCTGCTTCTGCCCTATCCAACACACATGCACATATACCGCTATAGCACGCGCCTTTGTATACCGTTAATCCGCGCAGGGTACCCCATACCGGCGTGCCAGCTGCCCGGAGAAATGTCAAACTGTTTTGTTATGTTAATCACGAGAGGTATTCGGGGGCGCTTCAAAAACAATAACGGTACAAAATGCGCCCGAACGCAATTCACGGACGCTCACAGTTGGCAAGAGTGTACTGGTGTTTCCATTGTACTAATCATGCCATTATGCTACGATGCAGGTGAAAAAACCGTTGGTCATTTGTACTGGGCTATTCAGCGTGTGACATGTTTACTAATTCGTTTATTTGGTCATTAACTCACTCATTTGTTCCCGCAAATCTTTATTTATCCCCTTTCTTTATACTCGTTGCTATTATTTATCACCGTTTGCTCTGACATCGCGAAATTGTTCCTCCTTTTTGTTATAATGAAAAGCTAACTCGCTTGTGTGGAGTGACTGGGTTGGAGATTGGACAATCAATTTCGCCCTCTATTATCTAATCGAGAATTGTGATATATGAAGTAATCGTATTCTTTGATTGGAAAATGGCATGTGAACATAACAACAATAACAACGACGAAGACGACAACAGCAACAAAAACAAAAACAAAAAAACACAATATTTTTTAGCCCTGTTAGCCTCTGTTGATGGCGATTATTTTCCGGAGTCCATCATCTTCATTCTGATTACGGTTTTATAGTTATTCTGTCTCTCACAATCGCTAATACAATCCTATTTAATACTAGAATTATAAGATAACATCAGGAGTAGATAATAAAAGATTCTAGAAGATTCTAAAAGATAATAGAAGATAATAGAAGATAATAGAAGATAATAGAAGATCTTCTATTATCTACTCCTGATAACATCTATACTACCTCAATTTCCCGTCGCGCTAAAGATATGCTGCACTAACTCGAGCCGAGATAGATTTGAATAAATAAATAAATAAATAAACAAATAATTAAATAAATAAATGCTCAATCACGCAAATAAATAAATAATTCAAAAAATAAATAAACAACAAATAAACAAATGTCTGTACAACGCTCGTCAGTGCGCACTCCGGTAACATCGTCGCGAGTTTCCTCGTACGTTGAACGTCGGTACATGGCCGCGCGTTCCTCTCTCATACTCACTACGCATTCTACTACATAGTACACACTATATTATATATATATACGCTATACCTACCAGGTTATCTACATGATAGTAGTCATTCATTCGCGCAGTCATCATAAGCCGGCGCCTGCAGCATGGCGTGGGAGCGCACGAGCGACGTGAAAGGGGGGAGGGTGCCGCGGGGGCGCCGGCGGCGGCGGACCCGCACGTGCCGCTAGCGGCCGCATCGACACCGTCATTACAAGCGTTACGGCAGATAACGCGCGGCGGGAGCAGGCGCATCTGATCGCCTGTTAAAAACCGCATGCAGACGTGCGCCGCGCGCCGCGTCCGTGCGTGAACGCTTTCTTGTTAAAATCGCGCGCACGCGGGCAATCTCTGATGCGAGAGATAGAACAATGCGATCGCTGTGACCAGTGGGCACCGTGGTAAACACACACACACACACACACACACACACACACACACACACACACACACACACACACACACACACACACACACACACACACACACACACACAC
>NW_014577074.1:217795-222616 GCF_000485595.1 Priapulus caudatus
TGTGTGTGTGTGTGTGTGTGTGTGTGTGTGTGTGTGTGTGTGTGTGTGTGTGTGTGTGTGTGTGTGTGTGTGTGTGTGTGTGTGTGTGTGTGTTTGTGTGTGTGTGTGTGTGTGTGTGTGTGTGTGTGTATGTGCGTGCGTGCGCGCGTGCGCATGCATGCATGAGCGTGTGTGCAATTTTACGTGTATGTGTGTGTGTTTATTACCTCCGCCAATGAGGTAATGTAATCGGTCTCGTGTGTGTGTTCGTGTGTGTGTTCGTGTGTGTGTGTAGCCACTAGTGTTCGCGCGATCGATTCAGCAGCAGCTCGCCTTAGGGCGTCGAGTCAGCAGCAGCTCGCCTTAGGGCGTCCAGTCAGCAGCAGCTCGCCTTTGGGCGTTCAGTCAGCAGCAACCAGCAGCGAGCCAGCTGTTATACACATACATGTTACATGCTGGCGGAGGTATGCACTCTCCGTGAGTGCCCTCTGTCTATAGTATTTTGTTTGTTCTTGCGTGTATGTGTGACTGCGTGCGCGCGTGTGTTCGTTTGTGCGTTCGTACGTGCGTATAGGCAAGTGCGCCCCTGTGTGATCATAAATTTTTCATGGTCATAACCTAAGTCAGCGATCAGTAATTGAGATTATACGCAATTATCTGATTACACACAATCTGATATACTATATATATATAGATGATTATCGGATTAGGCTTAACGCTATAACCGTTAGTGTAGAGAAACGTTCGAACTATATCTTTAACTTTATCGCAACGCTAAACGTACGTACAGCAACACTATGTATTAACTTTGCATGTCTTTATTTTCAATAACCCAGTAATTACCTGTGCGATACGCACACACGCACACAATATAGTTATGTGTTATAAACCTGTGGAGCAGCAGCCACATATTTATGACTATAATAAAGCGACATTATTCTTCCGGACGTTTAATAATATTTGAGTGAGACCTTTAGGTATAGGTACCATAAACGCCGAAAAGACTTTAACCTTTGCAATTACACGCTATGTAGCTATATACATAGTATACTGTGTCTGCGTACTAACATCATATCCACCATAAAATTAAAATACATTCGTATACTCTCAGGCTCATGTAAGCCTACGACGTAACATTATTGAATTCGTGGATCTGCATGTATGTAGAATCCGTGGATCTGCATGTATTGTGGAATCCGTGGATCTGCATGTCTTGTGGAATCCGTGGATCTGCATGTCTTGTGGAATCCGTGGATCTGCGTGTAATGTGGAATCCGTGCATGGATCTGCATGTATGTGGAATCCGTGGATCTGCATGTATGTGGAATCCGTGGATCTGCATGTATGTGGAATCCGTGGATCTGCATGTATGTGGAATCCGTGGATCTGCATGTATTGTGGAATCCGTGGATCTGCATGTAATGTGGAATCCGTGGATCTGCATGTATTGTGAAATCCGTGGATCTGCATGTATCATCCACCTAACAAAACTTACAAATTCGTAACTATCAGACAAGTACATTATTATATGCAGGCACAAGTACGCCTATAATATACACGCGTATAAACGTTTCGCTAATGACGAAACCGCAGCCGAACCGCTTGCATCACGTAAATGTCGGCCCCGTTGCCCGATAATTATCACACGCGCACTCAGAACATAACAGGTGCAGGAATTTCTCATGATATCCCTCTACGCGCACAAAGGCGAAAACGAAATTGGAAGACCGTCGGTCGCCTCTCGTGCCGGCATTACGGGCTTATAAATGTCATTTGGCCCGTGTCCAGCTTGTAAAACAATAAAGGCGCACGGATTTGCCTTCATGCGCGCCAGGTTGCTGGTTACATATCGTTAATCCACGCGGCGGTGAAATCTCGGCAGCTGTTGCACAAAGGCAGGCTCCGAAATCCGTTAATTGCGGCTGGAACAATGGCCGACCCGGTGGCACACGCCGCACCGCCAACCCCTTTCTCGCGGCACCGGCCGGCGCTGGGTGCAGAGTTCAACAGCACCTTGAGCACCCCTCGAGTGCGCCTGAAAGAGGGGAAGCGTGAAAGTTCGCAATCTAGAAACGCACACAAGAGCATTCCGATATGCGCGTATATATATAGACAAAGGCGCTATAGTTTACGCGTGTACGGCATCTCCGCTAAAGATGGCGGGTTATTAGTGGAGGATTAACGCGCGCGCAGACGTAGAAATAACAGACGTCGCCCTTATAGAACGCACATCGGGGGCGAGTACTGTGCCGATACGTTCACGCGTGTGTGTTGGCGTCAATTCCAACGTTATAGCGGGCCGCGGAGAGATCAGAATGACATGCGATCGAAACCTCACGCTTGTCGCATTGACAAGTCAAGTGGAACGTGAATGATTACATAAAAACAACAACAACGTTATCGTCATCACTTTCATCATCATCGTTATAAACATCATCATCATCATCGGAACAGCAGCAGCGACAGAACCAGCAGCAGCATCAGAAGTATTAGCAATAGAAGAAGCAGCGACAGAAGCAGCAGCAGCATCAGTAATATTAGCAACATCAGCACCACCATAACCACCACCACCACCACCACCACCACCACCACCACCACCACCACCACCACCACCACCACCACCACCACCACCAATAGCAGCAGCAGTATTATTAGCAGTAGCAGCAGTAGCAGCAGCATAGCCGCTGTAGCAAAAGTAGTAGTGCAGCAGCAGCAGTAGAAGTAGCAGTGACAGTAGCAGCAACAGCAGCAGCAACGACAGCAGCAGCAGCAGCAGTAGCAACAACAGCAACAGCAGCAGCAGCAGAAGGACGCTGGCTGAACACGCCGAGCGCGGCAGCAGAAGTTCCGTTATTCTCGCCCGCCGGCGTCTGCCACCGTTACAAGAGCGACAGGTGCACGGCCACGCGTTATTTATATGCTGGGGAATGCCTCCATCTGCCTCTCGTGTCGGGCTACCGCCGACAGGGGGTCGAGACGCGCACGTAATACAGAACCAGGGACTAGGGGTGCGGGAGGGCGCCGTGTGGAGGCGGTGGTTAGAGACACACGGAGGACCGCAATCCAGTGTGGATTGTACGCGGTCATTTCTGCAAACTATAATAAACCGGCATATATATTACTATATATATATATATTATATATATATAATATATATATATATATATATAATATATATATATTGTTTATAATGGGCTTATTGTGTATAGTAAAGCTAGGGTTATCCCGATGCTACTCGGGTTTTATTAGAAGTTATTACTATTAGGTTGTATTAATTTTTTACAACTGATTAATTGGTGTTAATCCGCCGCTTTTCGAGCCACCTATTAAGCGTCGTTGGGAACATTAAACTCGCTATAAATCACTTCATTTTCGCGTGTCGACGTCCGATGTATTATTGGCGCCTGCTATCTGCGTATAGCACCCCCTCCAGGCGATGATGGATGTCATTTCATATTCGAGATGACTTCAGCTGATCTAACAACGATTCGCCGACGGGAAACGATCAAATATCGAATTAATTTCGTGCAATTACACCGTCAATGTTCGGTTGATAACGGCTGCACACTCACGCGCACGCGCACGCGTCTGTCTATATACGCACGAATCCGCTCTCCGCCCGTCCGCACGTCAGGCCGGAGATGTCGTGTTACGTCTCTATAACGTATACAGTTGCTCGCGCGCCTCGAACAAAATTATTCAAACACTACGTACGCAGAAGCGTAATAATTTGGCGTGGCGTGCCAGATGCACGCTGTTTGTTGTTAGTTCAGGGGGCCCACGGACGGCTAACTGGACTCTGCGTGCACGGTCGCTGCACCTGCTTCGTCGTAACTCATGCTGGTAAATGGCGCGTGGGAGCCCCGTGGCACGAGCCTCGACACCCGTGTATGCGGAGAGGAGCGGTGGGAGGGAGGAGGGTACGGGCAGACCCTGATCCTCTCCCGTATGTAACGACGCCTGGCTTTATTGTATTGGTTTTATAATTACATCGCTGTTTTCTATTACTATAACAGCGTGAGTTTTCGCCGGAAGGGTGGGTAGTGTGTGCATGTTGTGTGTTTGTGTGTGCGAATGTGAAGTGTGGAGAACCCCTCGTGGTATCGTTCATGCTTAAAACTAGGTCTAAAGCTATATGAAAATCTAAGTAAAATGTTAATGTTAGATGTGAATTAATTTGAGATATATTGCAAAAATATTCCTAGTGGTTGTATAGATTCAATTCAAACTTAAGTGCCTATTGTATATGTTATCCCTTAATTTAAAAATGTGTTAATTGTTTTGAGTATACATTCATCTACGTGTGCACACGCGTATGCGTGATTGCGCGTGTGCTTGTGTGCATGCGTGCTTGTGCATGTGTGTTTATGGCATATAGTTCTTCAAGAATCAGTATTTATATAACCCCTAACTGACGTTGAAAACGAACAGCGAATTCAACGAAATAATTTTTCCGGCTAATACGATGTCAATGTTGCGTCTATCATACCAAGTATCCAATAGTGCCCAGGGGAGAGCTCAACCCTATGATCCTCTCACGGGACGACAGATGTCGCTCGGCGCAGTCGGCTGCAACTAAAACAGGAAGTTGTTGTGAGTTTTTACAAGTCTTTACAACTGGACCGATGAGCGGCAGAGCACGGCCATAAATCACGAGAACTTCACAACAGGGCGGGCTCGGATGTCCATCGTTGCAAGTGCATGCGTGTCATCTCGCACACGCACGCACGCGCGCACACATACACACAGGCACACACACACACGTACGTACGCACGCACGCACGCACGCACGCACGCACATACACACACACACACACACACACACACACACACACACACACA
>NW_014577074.1:224428-226928 GCF_000485595.1 Priapulus caudatus
GCTCGATAAAAGAGAGAGATTGTAGCAATTACTGGACGGTTGACTGGCCTCGTGGTAACTGTAAGAATATTAAGGTGTATCTGTTTTTGACGTTGGACTAGGAGTCGCTTGTATTGTGCAGTGTCGCTTGCATGGAATGGTATTGTAAGGGATATAGGCCTTTTGAGACGATTTGAGCTGAGAGCCTCGTATGAGATAGTAGCCATGGATTGTATGACGTGAGGACTATCGGTACTGAGAGTATAGGCGCTTGCAAGTTGACTGAGCCTCGTATGAGGATAGGTAGCCTTGGGGACGGTTGACCTTGAGCCCCTCGAGTTATTGAGGATACTGTGAGCACGCTTGAGCGTTGACTGAGGCAATGCGGGTTGGAGATATAGCGCCTGTGGACGGTTTGACTTGAGCCTGGACGTAATGTTAGATATAGCCTAGACCGT
The DNA here is from genome assembly GCF_000485595.1 of Priapulus caudatus. Lineage (NCBI taxonomy): Eukaryota > Metazoa > Priapulida > Priapulimorpha > Priapulimorphida > Priapulidae > Priapulus > Priapulus caudatus. The sequence continues at coordinate 224,866 of NW_014577074.1, forward strand.
TTGCAATTGATGCCATCCGTTTGTATGAGAATATAGCCTTGACGTTGAACTGACGCATCGGTAGGAAGATATAGCCTTGACGTTGACCATGAGCAATCGTACGTGAGATATAGCCTTGACAGTGACTGAGCATCGGTATTGAGATATAGCGCTTGACGTTGACTGAGCCTGCGGTATGAGATATAGGGCCTTTGACGGTTTGAGCTGAGCTTCGGTATGAGATATAGCCTTGACGTTGACTAGACGCATCCGGGTGCGAGATATAGCCTTAGTACGTTGACTGAGCCTCGGTAATGAGATATAGACTTGACGCTTGACTGAGACCTCCCGGCTAGACGAGATATACGCCTTGACGTTGACTGAGCGCATCTTTTGTAGCGAAGATATAGCCTTGACGTTGACTGCAGCCTCGTAATGAGATCGTAGGCCTTGACGTTTGACTGAGCCTCGGTAGCGAGAATATAGCCTTTGACGTTGACAGTGAGCCCCGTCGCCGGAGTACGAGATAGTAGCCTTGACGTGTGTGACTGGAGGCCATCGTACGAGATATGAGCCTTGACGTAGGGGGGGGTTGACTGAGCCTCGGTAGCGCAGATATAGCCTTCTGACGTTGACTGAGCCCTCGTATGAGTATATAAGCTTGACGTTGACTTGAGCCTCGTATTGAGATATAGCCTTGACGTTTGACTGAGAACCCGTATGAGATATGCCTTGAACGTTGACTGAGCCTCGTATGAGATATAGCCTTCGACGTTGACTGAGCCTCGGTATGAAGATTATAGCCTGACGTTGACTGAGCCCTCGGTATGAGATTAATAGCCATTGACGTTTGACTGAGCATCGGTGGCGAATTACGAATATATATTATGCCTACTCTCGTGCAGAGAGGCCTGGCACTTGCATACTTGAATAGAAGTGCGCGTGTGTGTGGAAGTGAATTAGAACGCATGGCTGGCAGAACGCTTCCACGCGCGGCCTCCGTCGTGCAAAAGGTAAAACACGACGGAGAGCTGGCAGGTGGCGCCGGCGTTCTATAGCGCAGCTTCGGAAGCTATAGCGAGCCACTACACCACACAAGCGGCCGAGCTAGGCAATTAAGCACGATTTGCGAAACTCAAACTGTGAAACGCCACGCCACACTTTCGCGCGGCGCAGCGAAAAGCCTGATTACTTTTGTGAACACCCGCCGTCTCTCACGCTCCTCGCCTACTCCTCTCCGCCACTGCAAGAAGTCTTTGATTTTGATGAAGTCGATGTAAAGGGCGGGACGCTGCGAAATGACGCTAGCCCGTGTTGCAATATCTGCGCTATGCAACCGTCATTTGCTCCGGCCAGCAAATGCTAACCAAACGCCGGCTCTGTGCTCACGCCACCTGTCCTTACTTGAACCGCCTGTTAATGTTTTTTTTCGAAAACTCGGTTCTCGCGCACGGCGCGTGCCACGCGCGGACGATAGGCCGCGGACCGGGGGAGTAAAGGGTTGTTGGCATTCACGCCGATCAAGTTGCCTGTTAACACATGGGCACCGTTATCTCGGCTTATTGCCCCGAACCAGCCCGTTAACGGATCGATGCAGCCTCGATACGTATAACGGTATCATCCCGTGGGGAGGCTGGCGTTTGCAACCTGCCGCTCACAGCGCACGCCTGCCAACCGCGCTACGCCGCAGCGATACAACAACTGATTATGTGATTCCGCCAGGCAAACACACAGACCGCCGTAAACGTCAGCACCCAGAGCCCGTGACGCAGGCGCCCCCGTTATCTCTATCTATACGAACGGCCTAACGAAATACGATCGTCAAACAAAACTAGTTATCATTTCGAATAGATTTCACACGACTTATCGGATCGCCTCATTGGTCGTGAAACTTGCGTTCCAGATACGTGCTAGCTATAGATGTGACTACACCTATTTTTCAGAGATTTTCCACTCGCGTCTTGAGTCTTGTGAGTGTTTGGCGTTGCTTCTCGCCCGATCCGCCGCGACGACACCACCCGCTGCCCATAGTATCATTGTGACAACTGCCGCAGCCGCCGCCGGCAGAGAACGATACGGGTGCG
>NW_014577074.1:231928-234758 GCF_000485595.1 Priapulus caudatus
CACACACGCTTTATCTGTTCACGAATTCCACCCTACAACGAAAACGTCGTCGTTGGCTATGGAGCAATGCCACATCTCATCGCTATAGCACTTCTCCGGCGATCTGAAAACGACTTTTTTAGACGTCGTGCACTCCTTTACCCATTCAGCTTATCATGAACTCCAACCTTTTGTGATGTTGACGTCGTACAACCTATTCCGCACTCGCGTTCGCCATAGTAACGTCTCTCGAGTGAACCTACTCGCATCCGCCCACGGACGGGGCACCTGCAGCCCACGCTCATGTTCCGGACGTATACATGTGACGCGATGCCGCGCGCACACAGCGCCGCGGCACAAAGGTTCCGTGATCGCGCACGAAGCAGCCGAAGATGCAGCGGCGTAACTAGGCAACCGGTGACGCGCGTCGCGGCACGCGAGCGAGGCGACAGCCATGCGCCAGTATCACCTGTGCGCCGCTGACAATGCAGCAAGTGACGAACAAAGTGTCAAGCGACAGGTATAATTTATTTGCGCCGCAATTAGACGTGACTAGTATAATGGGGTTAGCGGTCTCCGCCTGGCATAATGACGTTCCGCGGAAGTGGAAATTGGCGTGCGTCACGGCAGGCATATGAACACCGCCGATCACGCGGCTCGCTGCAATTCTAATATATCCGCGTGTGTACGCGCGTGTTTTTTTGTTTGTTTATCCACTCTCGCTATCGCCGCGGAGAGGGCAGGTGTATTTCGGGGATGTACGCGCTCGGTGGCGAAGCAAGATAAGACCGCACATGCGACAGGTCGCGGTATATAATAACGCGCTGTTTTTTATCGCGTGATATATCGAATTTTAACACCGCTCGCGGTTGCGACGTTTGCAGAAGAAACAAGATGGCCGACGTGTGCGTGCCTTACCGTAGATACGCACCGTATTCTTGCCGGCGGCGGCTGCGCAGTTGTCACAATGATATATGGCAGCGGTGTGTGTCGTCGGGGATCGGGCCGAGAAGCAAGGCAACACAAGACTCAAGACGCGAGTGGAAAATCTCTGAAAATAGTGTAGTCACATCTATAGCTAGCACGTATCCTGGAACGCAAGTTTCACGACAATGAGGCGATCGATAGTCGTGTGAAATCTATTCGAAATGATAACTAGTTTTGTTTGACGATCGTATTTCGTTAGGCCGTCGTATAGATAGAGATAACGGGGGCGCGGTCACGGGGTGCTGACGTTTAGCGGTCTGTGTGTTCGGCCTGGCGGAATCACATAATCAGTTCGTTTATCGCTGCGGCGTACGCGCGGTTGGCAGGCGTGCGCTGTGAGCGGCAGGTGCAAACGCCAGCCTCCCCACCGGAGATACCGTAATACGTATCGAGCTGGCATCGTGTTAACGGCTGGTCGGGGCAATAAGCCGAGATAACGGTGCCCATGTTAACAGGACACTTGATCGGCGTGATGCAACCCTTTACTCCCCCGTCCGCGGCCTATCTCCGCCGCGGTGCACGCGCGCGAGAACCGAGTTTTCGAAAAAAACATTACAGGCAGTTCAGAAGGACAGGTGGCGTGAGCACAGAGCGAGCGTTGGTTAGCATGCTGGCCGAGCAATGACGCGTGCATAGCGCAGATATGCAAACACGGGCTAGCGTCATTCGCAGCGTCCCGCCATTACATCGACTTCAATCAAAATCAAAGACCGCAGTGGCGGAGGAGGAGTAGGAGGAGGTGAGAGACGGGGGTGTTCACAAAAGTAATCAGGCTTTTCGTGCGCGCGCGAAGTGTGGCGTGCGTTCACAGTTTGAGTTCGCAATCGATGTTAATTGCCTAGCGTCGGCCGTTGTGTGGTGTGTGGCTCGCTATAGCTTCCGAAGCTGCGCTATAACGCCGCGCACCTGCCAGCGTGTTTACCTTTGCACGACGGAGGCGCGCGTGGAAGCGTACTGCCAGCCATGCAGTTCTATTCACTTCCACACACACGCGCACTTCATTCAAGATGCGAGTGCGGCTCTTGCAGAGAGTAGGCATAATATATATCGTAATTCGCACCGATGCTCAGTCAACGTCAAGGCTATATCTCATACCGAGGCTCAGTCAACGTCAAGGCTATATCTCGCACCGATGCTCAGTCAACGTCAAGGCTATATCTCATACCGAGGCGAATTTCAAGCGCTCATTTTTCAACTTCATTCAAGCGCTCACTGGCTTTCATTCAGAACGAAGATGGATTACTAGCAAGCGTTTAATCCGTAGATAAACTCACGCACGCCCATCCGAATTCGCGTTGAAGCATCGCACGGAAACGTTGTTTCAAAAAAACGTTATATAGTCTGAGTTCGAATAACATTAAATATATTCCTACTTATAACGCTTCGGGCTTTTAACTTTGCGGTCCGGAAAACCAGTATTGCGATAGGCATAATTGCCAAGAAAGACTAGGGATTTACGATGACGCCTATCTATGTGTTTTTGTGTTTCTCTCGCGGCAACGTAGCGTGAACTAACCGGCTAGATGTGTGTGCATACACAGTGAAAGTCGGTTCGGCTTGGACGCTAAGCTTTATTTATACAGCCCCCTATGTCTAACGCGCGTTATTTTAACATATTGAATTAGAATAAATAAATAGCAGCGGTGCGAGAGCGTCGCAGAGAGAGAGAGAGGTAGAGATGGAGAGATGGGCAGACAGATAGCGAGAGAAGGGGGAAAGAGATCTGTAGAGAGTGAGAAAGAGAGGAGGTAGATAGTGTGTGTGTGTGTGTGTGTGTGTGTGTGTGTGTGTGTGTGTGTGTGTGTGTGAGAGAGAGCGTGCGAAAGAGAGAAGAGAGAGAAAAGAGAGAACGAGAGGGAAGAGA
>NW_014577074.1:239944-249095 GCF_000485595.1 Priapulus caudatus
CACACACACACACACACACACACACACACACACACACACACACACACACACACACACACACACACCACATGATGGACATCGGACGGCGAGGTATTTTGCGGTCATGCTCTAACCTCTTCTATACGTGTACGCAAATTTTTCGCCGCTTTCCTACGGGAAAATAAGGCCGTCCGTTTTGTTCTCGGCGCGGCCGAGGAATTTGGCTTTGGCGACGTGTGAAAGCGACCAGCGCGAAGCAAACGTAAACTTTTGACATGCTGCTTGTGAATGAGCTAGGCGGTAATCCATTGAAGCGAGCATTGTCGCTGGGTGCGAGGCAGCTTTGGCAGGTTGAATGGGGCGATCGGAGCACCTGAGTGCCATTCATAACCCGCTCGAGGAATGCGGACCAAAACGATTGCAGAAGAGCCTTTTGTCTTCCACCTGTTGGCGACCACCCCGTATCCATACACACGCACTCACACACACGTACGCACACACACATACACACACACACATACACACACGTGCGTGTACATACACATAAATGCTGACACGCACACGCACATACACGAAGGCCAAAGCGCGTACACGCATACGCACGCACACATATACGCAAGCGCGTGCACTCTTTGTACACGCGCAAACGCACGCACAGACGCGCACGCATTGCCACCTCGACCCACACCCTCGTTTGAATACACGTGCCAAAGGGAACTCATTGTTTAGGCGCATTGATTCTTCGTTCAACTCATTTTCGCACCTTACGCGGTGCGTGCGTACGCGGCTTGATAACAAACGCGCACAGGTGCGGTGCGAAAAAAAAACGCTCGCCCTCGTTTTTTGTCCGCTCTATTTTCGCGCGCGGCGCATTGTCCCCGCGGGTGCCCGGATGTTAATTACTCGACGCCTGATAATTGCCAATCGTGAAATTCGATGACGCGGCTTTGCATATATACCTAAACGAAATATAGTTCGCCCTATTTTTTTTTATCTCGCACTTACTCGATCATATTCACAAATGATCAATGCGCCTCGCGGTGTGTAGGTACAGGTGTAGCGACCGTGCTAATATACCGTCCTCAGGTTGTCACGGGACCGCAATGAACTGCGTTTAATTCCTCCCATTGCGGCATCTCTATTCCTTTATTCTCCCCTCATTTGTTATGCAGGTTGCTGCGTATGTATGCATGCATGTGTGTGCGTGCCTGCTTGCGTGTGTGCGTACGTGCGTGCGTGCGTGTGGTGTGTGCGTGCGTGCGCGTGTGTGACCACCGGCGTTAATTACTCCCCAGTGATCGGCATGTGTGCATTGCTTGTACATTTCTCTCTCGCGCGTCAAGTGAGCAATTAGTGAGATCATCGCAATTAACCTGCTCGCCGGGACATGACGTAACAACAGCGGTGACCACGGGCGCCGTTTCGGTACGTGACGTCAGAACAATGGCGGCTGCAGCGGTGTGTGACGTCAGAACAATGGCGGTGGGAGCTGCGGCGTCCGCGCGACCCTACCAGCGTCCGAGAAAGAGAGAAAGCGAGAGATAAAGAGAAAGAGAGAAAGAGAGAGATAGCATCGTAACGAGGTGCGTATCTCGGCGTATCTCGTCATGTACTACATCTACGCATCGTCGCTTATCTTGCCGCTATCGCGCTCGTTGTTCCGGAATTAGTGGCGAGCCGCTAAGAGCCGGTGTGACTCTATATGCGCGTGAGTTGATCCGTTAACGCGCGGCTACTTCTGTGCGTGCGTGCGCGCGTATGTGTATGTGTGCGTGCATGTGTGTGTGTGTGTGTGTGTGTGTGTGTGTGCGTGCGTGTGTGTGTGCGTGTGGTGTGTGTGCGTGCGTGTGTGCGCGCGTGCGCGCGCGTGTGTGTGTGTGCGTGCGTGCGCGCGCGTATGTGTGCGTGTGTGTGCGTGTGTGTGCGTTGACTATGTGCATGTCAGGCACGCCACTACTGCCTATACCGCATGTACACACATACGAAGCGCTCTTGTATCATGCATAAAGTGATACATCCTAACAAAACCCCGCTTAGAGGAACAGGTTGCAGGTTACGAGGTGTGAGGAAGGAAGATAGCCCGCACACAAAGCCCGCGTGCATGCAGCTGTCGGGAGCACCGCTGAGTAGGTGGCTAATCCCACCGCTAAGCCCTCCCGTGAACACGGAGTTAGCCGAGACCTAATGCGCGAAAACAACAACGACCGACGCGACATTCCCCTGTTTTCTTGCGGTAAATGCGATAAATGGAACGAATACAGATAGAGAAAGAGAGAAAGAAAGAGAAAGAGAGAGAGAGAGAGGGAGAGAGAGAAAGAGAGAGGCGGGCTCGTGGGAAAAACGGTTTTATCGTTACGCTAGCAGAATTGGTTGTCGATCTGCGGGTATGCGGGGCTAGAAACGTGCTCCACACGGGTGGCGTATTAGACGGACAACATGATCTGCACACGGCGTACGTTTGTTTTGCAGAAAATATTTCGCTTTTTTGTGCTTGAAGCTTGCTGCAATGAGCTGTGGTTATTTCCGTCTTGAGCGCAGATAGAATGAGTGTGAGAGAGAGAGAGAGAGAGGGCGCGCACGCACAGCGGTTACACCTGCCCGCCGGGCTCCCGCACCTGCAAGCTTACGTCACCCAGGTCCTCCGCTCACCACTCCCCGCTGCACCTGCACCGCTCTCCGCGCGCACCTCCCAGCGGCGGTGCCAGCCAGCGACGCCTGGTTGCCGGGAGACTGCGCGGCCGCCGTAAGAGCATAATTGGCACCGCAGCGCCTTGAATGACTCGCGCGCGGACTACACACAGTCGCACCACTACGCACGCAGCCGGGTACCCGAGATCTCGCGGCTAGCACCCCCCAGTATTACCGCGCGCGGGCGTGTCTGCTGTATTTGCGCGCACCGCCCAACAATGCTGACCACTCGGTGGCGCTGCGATCGTTGCCTGGCTGCGGCGATGCATATTACGCCATTGTCCGTAACCGGCCTCCGCTCGTCATTGTCCGCGCCGCATTGACCGGAACAATCTGCATTTTCACGCCAGCGCCGCAGCGCGTGAATCAAGTTCTTTGAGTGGGGCTTGGCCCCGTCGAACGACGGGAGGTCTCCCTTCCACGATGCTCTCTCTCTCTCGCGCGCGCGCACCTTCTCTCTCGCGCTCCCTCTCTCGCGGGTAACCTGCCCCTAACAACAGCCGCTGAAAAACATGAATGAAACGGTAGAAGTGGAATGCAGATTGGCGCAGCCGTACAAAGCCTCTGACACCTGACCCGTTTTACTCCCCCCTCCCTCCTTCTTCTCGCACCGCCCCACTACCCCCTCGTTCTTTACCGTGTCTTTATATCCGCGCCCGGGAGCTTTCTCTTCGTGGGGTGGGTGGGGGTGGGGGCGAACCTCTCCGCAGACCATTTCCTGTGCGGGGGTTTCTTTGGCAGCGCTGCACAACGCAGCCGGAGGGCCAACTTTCTTATTTCGTAAGACCTCACTCTCTCGCCTTCGTTCTCTCTCTCTCTCTCTCTCTCTCTCTCTCTCTCTCTCTCTCTCTCTCTCTCTCTCTCTCTCTCTCTCTCTCTCGAGTGTGTTGTTGTGTGTGTTGGTGTGTGTGTGGTGTGTTGTGTGGCTGTGTGTTTGTGCTTGTGTGCATGTGTGTCCGTGTGTCCGCACTGGGTGTGGTGAGTGTGTGCGTGGCGGTCGACGCGGTGATGTGTGTGCGTGTGTGTGATGTGTGTGCGTCGTGCGTGTCCGGCGTGGTGGGTGTGCGTGGTATGAGCACGCGCGGTTGCGTCGCGTGCGTGTGGTGGGTGGTGTGTGTGTGGTGTGTAGCGTGTGTGATGTCGTTCGCGTCGCGTGATTCCGCCGTGTGTGGGTGGTTTTGTACGTGTATGTGAGCACTCTTCGGCGTGGTGTTGTGTGCTGTGTGTGTGCGTGGTGAGGTGTATGGAACCGCGCGCGTCGCCTGTGCTCGTGCATGTTGTGCGCGCGTCGATGCGTGCTCCCCTGGCATGGTGTGCGCGCCGTCGCGCGCGACTCCGCCGACTGAGTGCGCACGTGTCTGCGCGCGTGCGTGTCGTGTGTGGCGCGCGTGCGTGCGTGTGTGTGCGCCCGGCGTGCGTGGCATGCTGGTGTGTGGCCGGCGTGGTCTGTGCGCGCGCGCGCGTGCGGCTGTTGTGTGTGTAGTGCGCGCTGTGTCGAAGTGTGACCTGGTGTGTGAGTGGGTATCGTTGTGCTGTGTGTGTGTGTGTGTGAGTAAGAGCGAGAGAGAGAGAGAGATTGAAGAGAAAGAGAGAGAAGAGAGAGAGAGGGAGAGGAGTGTTGTGTGTTATGCGTGTGTGCGTGCCGTGCGTGCGTGCGTGCGTGCGGGTGTGTGTGTGTTGTGGGTGTGTGTGTGTGGTGTGTGTGTGTGTCGGCGTGTGTGTGTGAATTGAGCCGTCGTGGCGTCGCCTTGTCTCATAACAAGCTGTGCTCCGCACTGCCGTGTAATTCACCTTTCCCGTATGCAAGCGCGCCGTTGCAAAGCTGGCCCCCCTGTAGTAAAAATGATAACAATGTATACTTATGCGCCGGCGCATAAGAATCTTTACAAAACTTTGAACGCGCGAGGCGCCATTACGCACAGCTTTGAAATCTGTATGCTCTCGTTCCCTGAGCCGCCGCGGTGAGAGACAATAGCCGGATCGGCTCGACGCCCTCCGCACCTATAATCGCGTGGCTCACTTGAACGCTCTGCCGCCGCGGTTCCCACCGATGATTTTTCTCTGCGCGAGTTTTTTACCTGACATTTACATGGATGGATGCAATTGTATGTAAACGCTGAGCGCAGAAGGCTCGCAGGTTCTCCCCATGGGTAGCCGACATACGGGAGAGAATGGGCTATATTGACAATAATAAATATATATATTAGTCGTTGTGTGTGTGTGTGTAAAAACGCAGATTGTGTATGACAAATGCGTAGCTCATCTTAGGCGGGTTTTTACGTAAATCGTCACAGGCACAGCACACAGCAATGACACATGTATCCATGGTAGCGCGCCTCCCAGCTTTCTGCTCCTCTTCTCTTTCCCTTCCTTCCCCCTCTCTCCATCTATCTCTCTATCTACTATCTATCTATTCTATCTATCTAGTCTATCTATCTATCTATCTATCTAATCTACTCTATCTATCTATCTATCTATCTATCTAATAGATTTCTTGTCTTTCTGTCGACGGGTATGTCTTGTCTTCTTTTCTCTCCTCTCTTGGCTCTCTCTCATCTATCCTATCTATCTAATCTATACTATATATATATATCTATCTACTATCTATCTATCTATCTATATATATATATATATCTATCATCTATCTAACTTCTATGCTACTAATATCCAATCGATCGAGCATCGATCTATATATATATCTACGTTATCTATCTATCTCATCTATCTACCTATCTATCGTAGTCGACCTCTATTTCATCCGTACTGATCTATCTATACTATCTATCTATCTAATCTATCTATCTATCTATCTATCTATCTATCTATAATCATCTATCTATCTCTCTATCTATCTATTCTATCTATACTATCCTAGCTACTACTACTATCTATCTAATCTAGCTAATCTATCTAGTCTATCTATCTATCAATCTACACATCGATACATCGCACATCAATACGATCGACACATCAATACATCGACCACATCAATACATGCACACACGGTTTAACATTGATACCACATCGATACATCTGACACATCGATAGCACCTACACCTCGATACATCGACACATCGCTACATGCATCGATAACATCCGACACACTCAATACAACCGGACACATCGAGACATCGACCCAACTCCATACACCCGACACACTCGATACAGCTGACCATCAAACACACGACTACATCGATACACCGTCTGACACATCGGATACCACCGATACATCGATCATTGACACATGCGATACATCGACACCATCAATACATCGACACATCAATACATCGACCCCATCGATACACGATCTGAAACATCTAATTATCACCTCACGACATATCGATACAATTGGCACGTCCTTGCCCAATCGATCTCCGACCTCGCAACAAAAATTCAACTACTCTCACGCAATGAAATCCATCGATCCCCTCTCCTGCTCGCCCACCCTATTCCCGTTTTTGGCAAATCATCCGGTCGTTGGCGTTATATACATGATACTAGGCACCTTTCCTATCCTTGTCGCATAGCCTTTTCATGTATTTAGTCGACTTGCATTTCCCTTGGTTGCATCTCCCCGCGGGCGCGTGCTCTTCGCGGCGTGCGGCGTCGCGGTCGCTTTGTAGTGGGGGTCCGGCGAGCTGCGCGACCTTGTCCGCCGGGTTGTGCGACGTTGCGCGTGTGGCGTGGAGGGTCTCGGCGGCATCGCGGCTCGTCCGGGGCGGCGGCCGCCCCTGGGCGCGCGTCGTGGACTCGGCGGCGCCTACACAATCATCGTTTTTTTTTTCGTTCCATTATGTGTTCTTGTCCTTGCGTGAGCTCCGGCATTTAATCTCGCTCTGACTTTATGCCCAAGTCGCGACTCGCCCGACAATTTTCTGCGTACATGGCGACGTATTAGCAAGTACTCGCTTTGGCTCTCGCGCTGTTTCGCCCGACGTCATACTCCACCATACTCAGCTGTGCTGTCCCAGCCGTTTATAAATCAACTAATACAGATCGTGATCTGAGTCATCAGGTATTATTCAGTATTTTATATTCTTTATTATTAGTTAATAAAGTTCACCGTGCGTATTAGTCTGGTCTAGATACATTATAGTTTGCGCCCACCTGCCATTGCACGCGGGTCCGACGTTTGAATATTTTACTCGCTCGCATCTATATACGTGAATTACCTATCTCATCCTATATGAGATCACTAGCTCTTATTAACCTTTCAATAGCCGTCCGCATTACTCTTACTACGTATATTATACCAATTTTCGGCCTCCATTGCGTAAAGGACGCGGCCGTATGTTGTGCCTGCGTGAGGCGTAACGAGGCAGGTACCCTGTAACATAATCGGGCACGTTAGCATCTGGGCGAACCTATGAGTAAGACGTATTGTATTCCGAGACAAGTTATCGCACTGGGAGCTTCTAACATCTAGACGTGACCATCACAAGTTAAGCACCCCCGCGCCCCCTCCCCCGCGCCCGCGCGCTTTACTTCCCCCTCCTAGCAGATAGTGACCTGTTTTTCCAGCAACATACACATCATATATGGGTATCTATCACTACGAAGGCTCATCTTAAAGCATCTGAAATTATTCTGTTATTAAGCTGTTTCGGAAGGTGCAGGGTCGCAGCCTACCATGAAGCGCTCGACGTCTAAACAGAACCTGAGGAGCGACGTATGAAAACCGGCTGGCTCTGTCGTGTCGGTGATTATAGAGCCGTAGCGCTTTGTTCGACGCGATGCCCTTTTAACGTTTATGTAACGCCCCACGCACGCTGGACGGGCTTCCGATGCATGCGGCTTATCGTCCACTGATGCATGTCGTGTTTTCCTACCGGTCGATTTCACCTTCTACGCTACGCGTATGCACCCCCGCTATACGTCCAACGTCTATAATGGCAGACAATCTGTTTGATCACGCACGCATGCGGTCATGGCCCGCCCACGCACCGCCGCGTATTGGCAAGCGCCACCCACGCCACGTTTATGGCACGCTTACGCCACCACGTTTTGATGCACGCACAGCACGCACGTTTATGCACGCACGCACGCACGTTTATGGCACGCACGCGCACGCACGAGGCGTAGGCCGTATGGACATGCTAACATATACTTACGCGTAAAAAGATCGTAGTCTCACTTCACCGACGCGAAAGGTCCTACGACCGAGCGTGGCGTCGGCATAGAAGGTCGAACCGACATCAAGTAAATCGTAAACGAATACAGCAATCGCTCCTGATTAAGAGATCCACCTTGTTTATAATATATGCGTGACATAAATATCTTCGCGCGGACACTACATCGCCGAATCCGTCGGCGATCTTTCTAGCAGCAGCCCGATTTGCTCGAACTTTTGGCCCGCACGATAACTATTTAATCCATGCCTGGATGCTACTACATGTGGTGTGCAACAGGATAAGGCCTGATGCAATCCCCAGTCCGTGAGTCAAGGAACGGTCAGCGCCTCGCGCCGGAGAAACGTGAAAGGCAAACGTTGCCGCGCGCATGAGAGAGAGAGAGAGAGAGAATACTTTCAATTCGACGCGATTATAAAAATCTCATTTATAACCACATCGCAACGCCACGTACGCACATGGGAGGCATAGTTCATTGCCTCTCAGCCGTCGTCGCAATTTTTCCCCCCCCTTTACATGCTAATTCAAGCTATAATAATAATAATAATAATAATAATTATTATTATTATTATATATATATATATATATTGTGATTCGATACGTAATTAAACGAAAAATATTGGGCATAAAGTTTTATTCTCGCGGTATATGTCGTGTTTATGACGCTGCTTGCTGCGAAACTAATTTTGCTTCTAATTCTAAACGAGTACGGCTCTGTTGTTGTGTGCGCGTGTGTTTTTGTGCCCCGTACGTGTGTGTGTGGTTGTGGTGTGTGTGTTGTGGTGTGTGTGTGTGGGTGGTGTGTGTGTGTGTGTGTGGTGTGTGTGTGTGTGTGTTTGTGCATGTTGTGTGCGAGTGCGTAATGTGTTGAGTGTGGTGTTGTGTGTGGTGTGTGTGTGTGTGTGTGTGTGTGTGCGTCGTGGCGCCGCCGCGCGAGCGTGTGTCGTGTGTGTGTGTGCGCGTGCGTGTGTTGTGTGTGTGTTCCCATGTCTGCTCAGCAAATTCCCACAGAAACACGCCCGTGCCGGGCGATGTTTCCCACAGAAAATGCTGCGCGCGCAGAAATTCCGCGAGTTTTCATCGAAGTTTAAATAGCAGACGAGAGCGTCAACAATCGCCAGCTCCGACAATCGGTGTCGACACTGAAAGCCTGCTGTTTGTCGCTCCGTCCACTACATACTCTAGCCAAGCCTTCCCACCCCACCTCGCCATCATGACACACATCGCAACTCTTAATGTCCATGAGGGAATGCGACTGATCGCGCGCGACAGACCACGCATACGCACGTACACGTACGCACTACCGACACACACACACACACCAGCACAGACGACACACACACACACCAACCACA